>NW_027187335.1:6692969-6713190 GCF_028583685.1 Petaurus breviceps papuanus | reverse complement strand
ACCTCCCACCTCCTGTAAGTGCCTAGAGCAAGGGCCTTTCTCCCACACTGCCTCTGCATTCACTGGGCATTTGCTGGTTCCTTCTTACCCCACTGCTCTTTGCAGCAAAACTGGGTCTGACTTTCCTTTTCAGTAGAGGTTCCCTCAACCTTCCTGGACTCAGATGCCCAACTCCTCTTATTAACCTTGGAAGAGAAAGTTCCTGTTGCTGGAGTCCAAGCAGCTTCTCAAACCAACCAACCACAGGGCTTGCAGCTCACTGTTAAAGTGGAACTTAGACTGGAGGGGTTTACTCTTCACAGGAACCAAATCATTGTGTTCTGGGATTTTTCTTCTGATCTTCTCAATTTGTCCCAGGAAAACCCTGGTTGTGCCCAATTTTTAATTATTTTCACTCTCACTTTGTTTTCCTGAAAGAGATATTTTAACTCTTTTTTATAGGAAAATATTAAGAGCTTGGAATTTTCTGACCTACTCTGCCATCTTCCCAGAATCTTTTCTCCCTGTTTTGTTTTTTTAAAAGAGTTTTTCTGATCAGTGAATTTTCATATATCTTTTCCCACTTGACTGATTTTGTTTTTCAAGGCATTCTCTTTATTGATTTTTTTTTTACCTTTTTGCTATTGATTTATTTTGTTGTATAAGGTGTTTTCTTCAGTATCTTTGTGTGCCTCCTATACAAAACTGTTGGTGCTTGCTTTCATAATTTTCTTGCATCATTCTCATTTCCATTCCAAACTTTTCTTTTACCTCTCTTAGTTGATTTTTAAAATTATTTTTGAGCTCTTCCATGTCCTACAGCCAATTCATATTTTTTCTTTGAGGTTTTGGATTGTGTTAGTTTTGACTTAGTTGTCTTCTTCTGAGTTTGTGTATTGATCTTCCCTGTCACCATAGTAACAATCTATAGGTAGGATCTTTTTGTGCTCTTTGCTCATATTTTTCAGGTTATTTCTTGATATTCAACTCTTTGTTAAAGTGGTTACTTTAACAGTTTAATTCCCCAATGGATGTCTAAACCAACAATAGAATGGTTAACCCAACATAATGAAAGAAACCAAATGTATAGAAATATTTATATAAGCATTTTTGGTAGCAAATGAATGGAAACAAATGGTATGCTCAGCAATTGAGAAATGGCCAAACCGATTATGGTGCATACTTGTATTGAAATACTATTTCACCATAATAAATTATGCAAGGAACAGATTAAGAGAAATCTAGTAATACCTGTAAGAACTTATGCCTTGTGATTTGAATTGAAAAAAGAACTACTTAAACAATTGCCACATCATTGTAAAGGGAAGCAGCTTTGAACGCCTTGAGACCTCTCATTAGTAAAATGAGATTATAATTTGAGAATAATGAATATGGAGCATTTCATCTCTTGGTGGAGAGGTAATGGACACATAATGGACATATGAAAAATAAGACACATATTAAGTACACAGTAAACACAGCATAATTTTCTTTTCCATTATGTCATAGTAAACAAACAGCTGGCCTTTGAGCCAAAAAGAACTGGATTCAAGTCCCATCTTTGGTACACAATAGATATGTGCCAAAAAGAAGCAGGACTGCATTGGCAGATGGAGTTTTCTCATATGAGAGATTCTTATGGAGGTAATAACATAGATCTAGTTCATATTGTTTTTTATTTTTTTATAAGAAATTGGGGTTAACTTCTTCAAGGTTACATGGCCAGTTTTTCTGGGTGTGGTGCGAAGTATCTGAGCCCGGATTCGATCCCAGGTTATCCTGGCTCTGGGGCCAGTTCTCTTACTCATTGCAGCACCTAGCCGCCCCAAACATAGATAACTTTACATTTTATGTTTTGTTTTTTTGGGGGGAGGTTGCTTTTTGGAGGGGAGAAGGTAGAGCAATCTGGGTTAAGCAACTTGCCCAAGGTCACATGGCTACTTTTTGAGTTAAGTGTATGAGGGTGGATTTGAATTCAGGTCCTCCTGATTCCAGGGCCGGGTGCTCTATTTACTGCACCACCTAGCCACCCCATATTGTTTTTTTAACAACAAGAATTTGTTTACTTCAAATTTTGCTTCCTATCAGGTAGTCCATGATATAGAAAGTGCTAAATGTTGCAATTGATATTATCATAATGCTGAGTCAGATATGATAGCGTGATATGTGTATCTATCTATTCAAAAAATTATAACTAGTCCATGATAACATAGGTCTAGTCCTACTACTTATTTCTTACAAGGAAGGGCTTATTACATATTTTTTTGTTTTTATGGAGGAGGGATTACATGAGGTATTAATGACAATGTTGAAAAAAGTAAGAACAAAATGTTAATGACATTTAAAATATACATGATAGAAATGAAAGATGTGTAAAAGGCATTTAAAAGCAGGACAATGTTACTATAATAATGTTGATTTTAACATGTCTTTTAAAAAAAAAAAGGAAGCTGGACATAATGGATTCATGATTTCACATAGAACTCTATTTTCTGACCTTTGCATGGAGAAAGTTCTTATGTGTTTTTTTTCCTTATTTAAAAAGATGAAAACAAACAAAAATAACCAAAAAATATCCCTATATCCAAACATTTAAGAGAGAAATTTGGAACTATACTCAAAGGGTGAGAAAACAGTGCATACCCTTTTAGCAAGCAATTACCCTACTAGGTCTGTATCCCAAAGAGATTAAAGAAAAAAAAAGAAAAAACATATCTTTTTGTGGTGACAAAGAATTGAACACCAAGGGGATGCCCATCAAGTGGTGAATGATTTAACAAGTTGTAATGTTATGGTTATGATGTAGGATTATGATGGAATGCTATTATTCTATAAGAAACAATAAATGAGTTGCTTTCAGGGAAAAAAAAGCACTTGGAAAAACTTGCATGAACCGATGCAAAGTGAATTGAGCACAACCAGAAGAGAATATGGTGACAGCAAAATTGTAATGAGGATCAATATTGGAATGATGAGACAAAAAAATTTGCTTATTTTCCCAGCCAATTACTTGACTTTGGAATTCTTTACCAAGGTAGGACTCTGCTTCCAGAAAGAAGAGTGCTCTGTCCTAAGTTTCTGGGGTTTTGAGTAGTTTTTGTCAAAGCTCCTTCTAGGCACCTGTAAATTTTCTGTTCTTCTAAGGTTATATGATCAAAGGAGAGATGTTTACTCCTGTCCTGGTCGGTGGTCTGATTTGTGAGTAACCATTAGTACTCTTTTCTTTCTCAGAGCTGTGAGTAGGACTCCCTCTACATAACCACCACAAATTCTGTCATGACAGCTCTGCTCCTTACCCTAGGACCACAACCCAAGACTGTGACCCAGATCCACACAGGGCAAAGCAAGAGAATCCTTCCTCAGTTCTAGTAAAGAGATCACACTCCTGCTACTGCTGCTGCCACTGCAGCCAACCTGGGATCAGGGCTACACTGTTCTATTTTCTCACCCAGGTCCAACAAAATTTCCCCAATGTCTTTTGTACTTGTGGGTTTGCAACTGTTCCAGGTGCCAGTAATTCAGTCCCATGAGGCCTCCTCTGGCCCAGTCTGTTCAAATGTGGCTGACATGGGACTGTTCTTTTGCTCCTTGCCTGGTGCAATAGACACTTCCTGTCATCCTGCCAGGTTGTCTTCAACTGGAGATGTGATTCACTCTGTCATTTTGTGGGGATGGTAGCTCTAGAATTTTTTTAGAGTTATTTTTTTACAGTTTTTGGAGGTGTTTGGTGAAAGAGCTTAAGTAAGCTCCTAATTTTACTCTGTCATGTTGGCCCCACCCTCAGCCCAGCTGAATTTTGAAAGCTCATTGCCCATAGATTGGTCATTAAATGATCTTTTTTTTCCAAACACAGTGATTCATGATTGCTATGTGGATCAGCAGACTGGAGTTGGGCCAGCATGAGAGACCTTGCCCTACTAAGTACTCTTAGCTAAGACCAATTTCAGTATTTCAGAAGCATGAATTCTAAAGAGATGAGAATTAACCTTTCTCATTACCTCTAAGCTAATTACAAACCAGATTGTCAAGGGAAATCACTTAAATATTAAAGTTAACTCATATCTATTGACTCTTCCCCTGCCCCCTAAAAAAAAAGTAACACATATTCAGCATATACTCAGATTAGTTTTTTGAACAGTTACTTAATTCCTTCATCTAAGGGAACTGCTTAAAACACACCCCCCCCCCCAAAACCCTCTCGAACAAATTAACAAAGCCTTAAAATATGACATGGTAACTTATAATTCCTGGTTTCTGCGAAGTCAATATTTGAAAAAACAATTCATGAAAAAACATTTATGGGACTACTGAATAGGTATTCATCTTTACTTTTAATTTGTACTATCTGCAATTCTCATTCAGGTTCATATCCTCTGAACTTCCAGACCAGGGATCATCATCACTTTAGGTTTATCTTAACAAGAAGGGTATAATTTCAGAAAGCTATGCTGCCAGTCAACTCTGACTAAAGAACCCAACCATTGGGTTCCTGACGTCTGAAAATCAAAAAGCAGCTAGAAAACTTCATCACAGGATGGTTGACTAGTTATCTGTGTTCAAATAGATAAACACAATTTGACAGAGGGAACAACGACTTCAAGGTTCATGCCAAGGTCACTTTCTAGCCCAGCTTAGCAGAGAACCAGTCATACCTTTGAGAGCCATTAAAGACTACTTTGCTTGAAGCCATGTATAACCATTTACCATATCTCTTAAAGAGAGAAGGCAGAGGTCCCCCCTACCCATTCTAGTGCTAAGTCCCAGAGAGAGTTCCAAATCACAAGTTGAATAGAAAGAAAGAAAAAGTCAAGAGAAGATGTCATCTTTTCTTTGAAGTCTATGGAGTGGGCACTCTTACTGATTTAGTAGTTGATGTTCTTTGGCACAACTTCCTCCCCATTGCTGCTACCAGAGGAACACTAATATCCTTATGTCATCTTAAAGTTATTAAATGTTGAACTGATGACCTCATAATTGTTCAAGGCAGTCTAGCTTAGGTTTATATATACTCCAATGGATTGTATTCTAACCAGAGTAGGTTGGGCTTAAGGAATAGAATCTGATTGCTCCCATTATACTCACAACTATGGCATAGGAAGGAAGGTTGAGATTAAGATACCAAGGAATTAATGGATTATGGTGAAGAAATCACCCAATTGTATATTTATGAATTAAAAAGAAATGAAAATAATATTGTACATGGGGCTGATTCTTAAAGTAACAAAGATATACACAGACAACAAACTTGGGCTATGAAACAAAAAAGATTTTTTAGATAAATTACATAGACCTCAGGGAATAGAAACACAAGGAACCCAGTTGTTTCTTAGCAAAATTATCTGCTAACATCAAATTTTAAGGATAAAATAATAAAGTCAAGATGGCCACTGGAAAAGTTGACTTTTTACCTTACTGAAGACAAATCTCCCTCCTCCTCTTTCCTCTACCAGAAATCATGTCAACTTACCAAGGACATTGTTTCCTAAAATAATAGAAAAGCTGCCAAGTTTATATAACAAGGTCTGTTATCCTCCCACCTACCATTCGCAGGGAAGAATCACTTATTCTAATCTTTTAACTTGAGTGGAGTGGGCAGAAAACTCCTACTCTATAGATGAGACTTAAAATTGTAGTCTTTAAATTTATATTGTAAAATCTCATGACTATTTTATAAGGAGGAAAGATTTGCATTTTGGGTCTGGAGAGCACATGGGGAAGTAGAGGACAATGAATATCTTATGTTTTTGGTTGATAGGCATTTAACCTGGATATTTCCAAAATTCCCTTGACCATTCCCTATCATTAGCTGAGAATCATAGAGTCCCAAAGTTGGGAAGGGCCCTCAGAGACCAACTAGTCCAACTCTTATTAAAATAAGAATACATTTACATTGTATATGTAACAAGAATTCTTTTGCCAGTTTTGGACCGAAGAAGATAGCCCAAATAAAGGTGATCCTTCACAACTATGAAATTCTGCTTTTGTCTTTTATCTAATAAGTAGTCATTTAACCTTTACTTGAAGTCCTCCAATGAAGGAAAACTTACTGCCTCCTAAGGTAACACATGATAAGTATGAAAAACCCTAATGTAACCTTGATTTGGGGCAGCTAAGTGATGCAGTGAATAGAGTACTGGGCCTGGAATTAGAAAGACCTGGGTTTGAAACAGACCTCGGTTTGAATCAGGCCTCAGACACTTACTTAGCTCTGTGGTCCTGAGCAAGTCATTTAACCTCAGTTTTCTCTTCAACAAATTGATCTGGAAAAGGAAATGGCAAACCACTCCAATATCTTTGCCAAGAAAATGCCAAATGGGTTCACAAAGAGTTAGACACAACTGAAATGACTGAACAACAAAAATCAAGGATTAAAAAGCATCTTTCTCAGAGACTTTGGATATCCATAATTTGTCTTTAAAATCTTGAGGAGTAATAATTTGGCTGTTACCTGGAGAACATTGCCTGTCATTGTTAAGTCTATGTGAGTCAGAGAAAAAGAAGTAAGAGAAGATCTTTCCTGAAAAAAATGAGTTTAGGTGGTGGAGTTAAGGTGGTGAAGTGAATGAAGTGGCTCACCTGAGTTTGCCAATGAATTCCTTCAGTTACCCCTAAAACGTTAATCTAAACAGATTTTTAAAGGGTAGAATCCATTAGTGAATGGAATGTGGGAGATTTCCAGTTCAGAAAGGTATGGAAAGTTGCCTGGTAAGATTTGTTTTTCTGGGCAGGGGAGCAGGAAGTGCAGAATGCTGTGTGTGAAGCATTGTGGAGCAAAATACAAGCAGCTCTCCTTAGGACTGATGCATTGAATAACTCTAAGGTTCTGATTACATAGTATAGTGAACTCTCTATTTATTCAGCAGTAAACTAAAGCAAAATATTAACAGACACCAAAGTACAGCATTCACAAGGATATAACATAATAATTTATCACTAAAGTGGTCACATATTCTTAAACAAAAGATATCATCCAGGATACAAAGTACAAAGGCCTCCCATCCCAAGGTCACATTGTCTTAATCTAGTCAGTCAGAAAATCTTCTTTCTTCTTGATTGGAGACTAGCTTCTAATCATCCTTAATTCATTCATCATACAAATCATCCACTGAATCATACTAAGTACAGAATACAAAACTCTCCCACCCCTAGTCACAGCAAATCACAATCTTGTTAGTCAGCACTAAGTACCTAAGGAAAGGTCCTTTCATCTTGGCTTGCAGCTGGTTCCCAAATTCCATTGTTCCTCTTCCAAGCTTCCAACTCTTGCCTGAATTCACCCAACCATCACCTGAATTCACAGGTAGGAAGCTCCCAGATACTTCTCCAGCTCCTCATCAAGTTCCTCATCCAGCTCCTGTTCCATATTGAAGCTCACAGTGACCAGTCCACCTCAAGCCCTTTCCAGTTTGTTTCTGGGAATACAAAGCTTAACAGAGCCACAACAGCATTCATACTTATTGTAGACTCTATCATCTGAATTCACTTTTTGCCTGTGAAATCAACTCAAGTCAAAAGATAGTGCATCTGTGTGATGGAGTAACACAATTCAACAGATAGAATGCTTCTAAATCTGACAAAGTAACACAATAAACAGGCAGAGTCCTTCTATCTGACAAAGCATACAAATCAAAAGACAGAATACTTGTGTCTGACAAAGTAACAGAAACACAAATCAACACATAGAGAACAGAAAAACAAAGTGCCAGACACCACAAGTGTCCTCTTTCTCAGTTCTGCTCAGTCACACCTTGTGCTCCTCCTTTTATATTATGGTTCTCCTTCCTTTTGTGTCAGCAAGTTCCTCCCACCTTCACATCACACAAAGGGCTCAAACAAAGTGCTAAATAGTTAAGCAGCTGAAACAATGTGCTAAGTACTTCTTTGCTTGCCATTACAAGCTTTGGGCTGCACTAGCACAGACCTGGCCATCACACAGACAGAGCAAGCCAGGGCAAACTGATTCACCCACTGCAGGTACAATTTCCAAACCTTTCACCACAGGGCAGGGATCCAGCAGAGCTAGGTAAGAAACAAGCACACAGCCTGTGGCAATGGTAGCAGCTACTCCTGGAGCTAGTAGACCACAATCTATATGTTTAAAAATCACCTACCTGAACTTCCAGGAGCTAAGATGGTAGAGTAAACCTTAGTTGCTCCCATCCCCCCTCTGACCCTGAAAAACCTAGAGAACAATACCCCAGTGTAAGATCCTAAAATAGTGGAACCAAAGGCAGGTTGGGAATCCCAGAGGAAGGGCATGGCTGTGGCTGTGCTTAGGCTAAAGTGCATGATGGCAGGAATCCCAATAAGCCCCATCTCAAATGACCAGGAGGAGATCCTGAACCCCAGGGGAGCAGAGCAAGCAAGCACTAACACCAAGAACTCCAGGTGTGACTTCACACAACCAGGGCACCAGCAGACAACAGCACAGCCCTAGCCCCCAGAGACTGAGTTTGCCTGAGGTCTAGTCCAGGGACAGGGAGGAGATCTGTAGCTACAAGACCATCCCTCCCCATCACCTTACACAGTGAGGTTCAATGTAACCTCAGGGAAACACTGAAAGGTTTGACCTTGGCCTCAATCTAGGCCCTTAGAGGTCACAGCATACAAAGTCAATAACCAGGCCCCTAATTCAAAGCATAAGAAGTGTGGGTCAGAGCCCTCTGTGCTCCAGAAGCAGAGATTCGCTTTAAAAGCCAGGAAAGAGGCAATCATAATGGGTAAAAATCAAATTGTAAAAACAACTTTAGAATCCCATTATGGCTAAAGGGAAGAGCAAGATGCAAATTCATGGGGTCAGCATTGACAATACATCCACATCTGAAGCCACTGGAATGATTACGAACTGTCTCAAGACCTAGAGACATTCTTGGAAAAACTCAAGAAGGATTTTAAAAACCACATTAAAGGGGCATCTAGGTGGTGCAGTGAATAGAGCACTGGCCCCGGAATCAGGAAAACCTGAGTTCAAATCTGGCTTCAGACACTTAACACTTATTAGCTTTGTGATCTTGGGCAAGTCACTTAACCCCAATTTCCCTGCTTTCCCCCCTTCAAAAAGCCACCCCGAAAAAAAAAAGAAAGAGGTAGACGAAATTTTGAACAATTATTTTAAAAATACAATTGACAAAATGGAAAAAAAATTCACTGAAGAGAATAGTATCTTAAAATATACAATTACCCAAATGGAGAAAGAGGTTCATAACCTAACTGGAGAAAATAAACCCTTGATAATAAAATCTGACCAAATGGAAAAGGAGGTTCAAAAATCAACTGAGGAAAACAATTCTTTAAAAATTAGAATTAAACAAGTTGATATAAATGACTCTATGAGGTAGCAAGAATCAGTCAAACATCATCTAAATTATGAAAAAGTAGAAGAAAATGTAAAAAAAAAAACATTGGAAAAACAAATGATCTGGAAAATTGATCCAGAAGAGAGAATCCAAGAAATATTGGTCTATAGGAAAGCCATGAAGAATAAGAGCCTAAGTATCTTATAAGTATAAGACAGAATATTCCAAGAAATATTCAAGAAAAATTGCCCTGATGTCCTAGAACAAGAGGTCAAAATAGTCATCAAAATAATCCACTCTTCAACTCCTGAAAGAGATCCCAAATTGAAAACTCCAAGAAATATTGTAGCCAACTTCCAGAATTATCAGGTCAAAGAGAAAATGATGCAAACAATGATAAAGAAACAATTCAAATAACACAGAACTACAATCAGTATCACACAGGACCTTGTAGCTTCTATATTAAAAGACCAGAGGGCTTAGAATATGATACTCCTTAAGGCAAAGGAATTTGGACTACAACCCAGCTAAATTGAATATAATATTTCAGGAAAGAAGAAAGTCATTCAATACAATAACTGACTTCCAAACCTTCCTGATGTAAAGACCAGAGCTCAATGGAAAATTTGGTCTTTAAATACAAGTCCCAAGAGAGACATGCAAAGGTAAGCAGGGGAAAATAAGCACATGCACACACACACACATACATGCACACGCACACACTTGTTATTCAATATGAGCAAACTGTTAACATTCCTATATGGGAGGAAAATACCTGTTAATCTTGAGAATTCTATAATTACTATGTCAGTCAAAAGGGATATAATATAGAGAGGGTGTGGGTATAAATTAAGTAATGTGATGATAAAAAAACTAATTAAAGAGTGCAAAGGGATTGTAATGGAAGAAGAGGAAAGGAGGAGGCAGAAAAGGGTAAATTACATCACATAAAGAGGATCACATGTATTATAGTAGACGGAAAGAAGGGAGAGAGATGAGCATTGTATGAGCTTTACTTCCATTGGTTTCAGTTCAAGGAAGGAATAACATACTTAGTTACCGATAGGAATTTAATGTGAAGAGACACAAAAACTTATTATAGCAGAGGGAAAGAAGGGAGGGAGAAGAGCACTATTTGAGATTTACTCTTATCCCCTTAGTTTCAGGGGGAAATTAGCATACTGTGTTGTGTAGAAATCTAAAAAGCAGTAGGAGGGAAAATGGAAAAGAAAAGAGGAGGGGGAAAGGAGGAAGGGAAGAAGTAGTAAGGGAAAAGAGTAGGTAAAATAAGGGGAATGGAGAGGGAGGGAATATTGAGGGAGGTGGTGATCTAAAGCAAAACCCTTTTGAGGAGGGAAAGGGAGAAGGGAGAAATGAAAAAGAAAATAGAATGGAGAGAAAGACACAGATAGTAATCATAACTGTGAATACACAGACACAGATAGTAATCATAACTGTGAAACCTTTAAAAGAACAGCTGATTCTAATACTTTATAAACTATTTGGGAAAATTGGAGAAGTCCTACCAAATTCTTTTTATGACCCAAATATGATAGTGATACCTAAATTGGGAAGAGCCAAAACAAAGAAAGTTATAGACCAATTTCCCTCATGAATATTTATGTAAAAATATTAAATAAAATATTAGCAAAAAGACTACAGCAACTTATCACAGGAATAATACATTTTGATCAGGTAGAATTTATTCCAGGAATGCAAGGATGGTTTAATATTAGAAAATTTATCAGTATAATTGATCATATCAACAATAAAGCTAATAGAAACCATAAGATTATCTCAATAAGTGCAAAAAAGCTTTTTGACAAAATACCACACCCATTCCTATTTAAAACACTAGAAAGTATAGGAATAAATGGAGTCTTCCTAAAAATAATAAGTAGTATCTACCTAAAACCATCAACAAGCATTATATATAATGGGGACAAGTTAGATACAATTCCAATAAGATCAAGGATGAAACAAGGATGTTCACTATCACCCCTATTATTCAATTTGGTACTTGAAATAATAGGTGTTGCAATAAAAGAAGAAAAATAAATCAAAGGATTCAAGTTAGGAAAATAAAAGACAAAACTATCACTCTTTGCAGATGATATGATGATATACTTAAAGAATCCTAGTGAATTAAGTACAATTATTACAATTAGTACAATATTAAATACTTGAAATAATAAATAACTTCAGCAAAGTTGCAGGATACAAAATAAACCCACAGAAATCCTCAGCATTTCTATATATTTCTAATGAAGTGCAATGGCAAGAAATTGAAAGAGAAATTCCACTTAAAGTTACAGTAGAAATTATAGAATATTTGGGAGTCTACCTGCTGAAAAACACCCAGGAACTATATGAATACAGTTACAAAAAACCCTTTTCATACAAATCATGTCAGATCTAATTAACTGAAAGAACATTGCTTGCTCGTGGTTTGACTGAGTTAATATAATGAAAAATGATGATTTTACTTAATTTACCTATTTAGTGTCATACCAAACTAACAAAAATTATTTTACAGAGCTAGAAAAAATAGTAACAAAATTCATCTGGAAGATCAAGGTTCAGAATATCAATGGGATTAATGAAAAGAAATGGTAGGGAAGGTGGCCTAGCCTTACCAGATTTTAAACTATATTATAGAGCAGCAATCATCAAAACTACTTGGTACTATTCAGAAATACAGAGGTAGATCAATGGAATAGAATAGGTACTCAAGACAAAGTAGTCAATGACTATACTAATCTACTGTTTGATAAATCCAAATACTCTAGCATCAGGGATAAGAACTAGCTATTTGACAAAATCTGCTGAGAAAACTGGAAAATAGTGTGGCAGAAACCAAAAGTAAAATTCTAAATAGGTTCACAATCTAGATATAAAAGCTGATGTTATAAGCAATCCAGAGAGCAAGGAATAGTTTACCTCTCAGATTTATAGAGAAAGGAAGAATTTATGATCAAAGAAGAACTAGAGAGCATTACAAAATGCAATATGGATAATTTTGATTACATTAAATTGAAAAGCTTTTGTACACGTAAAGTTAATGTAACCAAGATTAGGAAGGAAGCAGAAAATTGGGAAAGAATTTTTACAACCAGTGTCTCTGATAAAGGCTTCATTTCTAAAACAAATGGAGCACCGAGTCAAATTCATAAGAATACAAATTATTCCCCACTTGATAAATGGTCAAAGAATATGAACAGGGAGTTCTCAGAGGAAGAAATTGGCTATATCTATAAGCATATGACAAAATGCTCTAAATCACTATTGATCAAAGAAATGAAAATCTAACAACTTTTAGGTACCACATCTCACTGATCAGATTGGCTAACATGACAAAAGTGGAAAATCACAAATGCTATAGAAGATGTGGGAAAATTGGAACACTTATGCATTGCTGGTGAAGTTGTGAACTGATCCAATCATTCTGCAGAGCAATTTGGAACTATGACGAAAGAGTTATCAAAATTTGCATACCTTTTGACTGACCAATACCCCTTCTAGGGTTGTATTCCTAAGAGATCATACAAATGGTAAAAAGACCTATATTCACAAAAATATTTATAGCAGCTCTTGCGGTGGCAAAGAACTGGAAATCAAGTGGATGCCCATCAATTGAGGAATGGCTAAACAAATTTTGGCATATGAATGTAATGGAATACTTTTGTGTTCTAAGGAATGAGTAACAGATGAACTTCATAATAACCTGGGGAGACTTATATAAACTGAGGCTGAGTGAGGGAGAAAAACAAGGAGAACATTGCACACAATTACAAACACATCATATCTTTGATGACTGACTTTGACAGACTAGGCCCATCTCAGCAATACAAGGTTATAAGCCAACTCCAAAGACTCATAATGGAAAAAATCTATCCATATCCAGAGAAAGAATTACAGAGTCTGAGTGCAGATTGAAGCAAACCATTTACTCTCTCTCTTTTCCATTTTGTATTGTTTTGTTTCTTCTTTCTTGTTTTTCATCCCATTGGTTATAATTCTTCTTTACAATTTGACTAAAGTTTAATGTGAAGGTATATGTAGAACTTATATTGAATTTCATGCCACCATGGAGGGGAGGGTGGGGAAAGGGGGAGAAAATTTGGAACTCAAAAACTTGTGGAACTGAATGTTGTAAATAAAGAGTAAATACATTTAAAAAAATAAATAAGAAAGTGAGTTTACCTATCTCTTAGAAAAACTGGAGAAACCTTTCAAGGGAACTGATCTAAATTCTTAATCCTATGTATAATACATGCTTTAGAGTTATCTTAAAAATATTTCTTGAGTGACTTTGACTATCACGCAAAAAATGAATGAAGTGATGGGCCTGTATTTGCAGTATCTGGAGAAGTCAACAGTTACAATAGATTGGAAAAGGTGAATCTTCCTGTGACACATCATTAAAATATTTCAATATGTTTTCATATCATTTCTTTTAGTCTTCATAAATTATATAGCTGATAACTTTGATGTTGTAAAAGTCTATGAAAGTAGGGAGTTTGATATAAAGAATATACTCAGTGTTTATAGGAAAGGAGGTTTCTATGATTTACTTATAAACTGGATTAGGGACTCAGGGCTAATTGATTAATTAGTGAGAGAGATGGTACATTTTTATGAATATACAAGACAATGTCTGAACATGAACTTTGATTTAGAATCTATAAAAAAAGAATTAGTAAAGAAATGAGTCAGCAAGATGGTTGCATGGTTTTATGGTCAGTGTGATTGTCAACCAGGTCACACTCACAACATTCTCATTGGCTACACGTAGGGCTGCTCCTCTTAAACCCTTTTGTGGAAATTATTGGCAAGGTTTCCTTTATATCAAGTTGAAATTTGCATTTTGCCGCTTCTATCAATGAATTCTCATTCTGTCCTCCGAGATTCTGCCAAAAAATCTTCATGTTATTACCCTTTAAAAATTGAAAAAATAAAGTTCTCAAACACCCACCTTCAAGTTTTCTAACTGATAGCATAAATATCACCCATTCCCTCGATTGGGAAGACATCATGGTAGAGTGGAAATAGACAAAGTTATAGAAATGATCCTGAATTCAAATTCTAAATCTGTCACTGAGATGGAATGAAGAAAGGAACAAAGGAAGGGATGGGGGGGGAGGAAGAAGCATTTATCAAATACTATGCATCAGGCATTTTACAAATATATTTTTTTTATCTTTACAACAATTCTATGAGCGGGTGCTATTATTATCTTTAATTTATACTTGAGAAAACTAAGATAGAAGTTAAGTGAATTTCCTATGTTCACACAACTAACAAGTATCTATAGTTGAATTTAAACTCATGTCTTCCTGAATTCGGGACCAGTGCTCTGTCCACTATGCCACTTGGCTGCCTAGATGCTGAGCAAATCATTTATCTCTGAATCAATTTCTTCATGTATAAAAAGAGTTAGCTAAAAGAGATGACATTGATGGAACCCTCCAGCTCTAAAGCTAGTGTAAGGATAGGAGAAGTGGGGAAGAGTTGATCTAGTCAATCATTCCATCCCACTTAAAAAACTAACAGGATATACCAGCCCTGACATCTTTAACAAGTACAAACTCCTCTATTGAACCTATCAATCAAATACACTGAATTAATGCATGCCTAGTTATGCCTTTGGATTATGCAAAAAATAAATAAATAGCTATCCCAGAAACTGGGTAGTCAAGGGTCAGGTCAGCAGTTCTAGCCAATCTGTGAGAAGAAATTACTAAGGAAGAAGCAAATTCCTCCCTTTTCCTTGAGCCCTGCTTCCTCTGATCCTAAGAGGACCTTCTAAGCTAATGAGATTCAAAGAATTGAAGGATTTGGCCTTCTTACTTTCTTCCTATAGTAATCACTAAGACAGCATTAGCTGGTGGCAGTGTCTACATTAGGAGTCAAGGAAGAAATTAAGCATACAGAGAAAGATAGGTTCATGAATTTAGAAACAGCCCAGCAGAAAGTAATAGTAAAGGGTCCAACAGAGGGGAGAAAAGAGATTCCTGAAAAAACTCCAGAATTTGCGAGTTACCCACCTTTGTCACATGGTCGTTTAGCTCATCCATTTTCTGTTAAATAATGTATATACTTGTGGGAGAGTATTTCTCCAGTTTCAAAGAATGATTTACACCAAAACTATTCTTATTCTATGTCCCAAATGAATATTCATTTCTAAAAGCTGTCTAACTAGTTTATTTATATTAACTAATAATCATTAGGAAAAAATTAACTTGTGAGTTGTACAGTCAAGAAAATATCTTACCGGTATTAGGTATTCAGAGTTCCCTAGAATTATTAAGTCAAGTGAACAAGCATCTATTAAGTACTTAGTATGTATCAGGCACTATACTAAGTGCAAGTAATACATGTACAAGGAAAAAGAAGCACAGTCCCTGTCCTTAAGGATCTTATAGTCTAATGGAGAAAGAAAATGCATTAAAAAGAAGCTAAATGGTGTGACCTTGGGAAAGTCATTTAACCCCAATTTCCCTGCCTTCCCCCCTCCAAAAAGACAAAAATAAATTTTTAAAAATAAAAAGAAGCTAAAAACTGCGTGTGTAGGGCAGCTCAGAAGAAAGTGCTCACAGTGAGGCCAGAAAGTTCAGACCCTCAGGAAAATATATTGGGGAGGAAAAAAATACCTTGTTGACCTAATCACTTTCCTTAAAATGAAGGTTCTATAAGAAAGCTATTTAGCTGTAATTAAAGGAGCTAATTAAAAGAAGCCAATGGGTTAAATTGTACTTCCAGGGTGACAAGACTGCTGTGACACAGTGGAGAAAGACTGGAGAGAAAGGAGGGGAGCTTGGAGAGATTTAACCAGCTGCACTCTGAGACCTGTTGTACCAGTATATCTGAAGACTGGAAGAGGAGCCCCAGAGACCAGTGCCACTCTAGGACTGTATGATCCTCATACAAAGAGACTCAAGGTCATTCAATATCTTGGTTACTTTGCTCTCAATATTCCAGCTTAGGCCCTAGGTATATTTGTTCACTTTTCCCTTCAATTATCAGTTGAGCCAAAAGAAAGACTTTTGGACATAAATTGATATATCTCAGAGAAAAGACAGAAATACCCTCTCCCCTTTCAAGCAGGAAGTTCTAGAGAGAGTTCTAAGGCACAAGGTGGAGAGAAAGAAAAATGCAAGACATATTGTCAATCTTTCCCTTAAAATCTATTGGGTAGGTAGCTCTTCTTTCCTCAGTAGCTCATCCTCTTTGACTCAACTTCCTCCCCGTTGCTATTATAAGAGGGACACTAAGATTGCTATGTCATCCTAAAGTCCCTAAATGTGCTGAGCTCATGACCCCATAATTGCCGCAGGTAGGTTTGCTAAGGTTCATGTATGAATGGATGAATATGGGGGGGATGGAGGAGAGAGAGAGAGAGAGAGAGAGAGAGAGAGAGAGAGAGAGAGAAAGGAAAGGAGAGAGAGGGAGGGAGGGAAAAAGAGAGAAAGATGTTTATATACATATCTGTATATCTATCTATATCTGTATCTAAATATCTCCATGATCATCATGGGTTTCTTTTGCAAACTTGCTAACCATTTACTATAACCATTACATTATAATTTTTAGAAAGCTTTATTAATAGCTAATGTGTATTGATTATATGGTATCTTTTGGTTTATGGGTTTCACAACAACAACAAATTATGAATCTTACCAACGCCCCTTTACAGTTGAGGAAATTGAGACATAAAAGGATAGATGACTTGCCCAAAGTTGCACAAATAATAAATGGTGGTTTTATGTGCAGTTTCTCAGTGAAATCTATAGGTAATTACCTCAATTCTTATTTTTATTTGGATATATGTATGTATGTAAATACATATATTCATACACATATATTCAAATACATGTGTACACTTACATATACATATGTATACATATACACATAAAAACACAAAACAGAGTATGGATGTTTCTCTGGGTACTAACTCTACTGAAAACAGCCAATTATTTTGAAATTTTTTATCTGAAGCACCTACATGCTTTTTATGCATTCTACTTCACTTTCTGCATTTACCTTTTGATTTTGTACCTTTCATTAGGGGTTCCTGAATGGTAGTTCTGCCTCTCTTTGACCCCTTCTTTCCCATCCTTATAACCCTGTGTGTATAGTCAAGCAGTTTCCAGTTATTTCTCTCCTTCCCTGCTGACATTTTGTAATATAACTTAAAGGAGTCAGGATAATGGATAGAGAGATGCTTATTCTGAGACAAGACAGAAAAAGAGAACAAGAGGCAGCCTGAGACAGTGCTGGTTCCTTCAGGTCAGGCTACATAAATAAACAATACTCAGATTTAGCACTATGAACCATGTATTATAGTTCATTTTCACTGGTAACTAAAAATATTAATAGTAAGAAATATTCATTATATGAATAGCCTCCATAAGAGAATGGTATAGAACAATTAATTTAGGCTAAGAGGATCTGAATTTGAATTTTGCTTCTGTCACTCACTCAACAACCTTGGGCAAGTCACATAATTTCTGAGGGCCTCAGTTTCCTTGTCTAAAAAAATGAAAGAGTTGGACAGGTGACCTTTAAAATTCTTTTCAATTCAAAATTCTGTGTGATCATTTCTGGAATCATCCTTTCATAAATATCTCTTCCCACCACATAAAATATTAATAAAACTGGATATTTCAATAATACTAATGCATTCCAGTTATTCCAGTTTCTTTCACTCAATAGAGGGGGAAAGAGGATCATGGGAAGTAATACATGTAAAATAAAGGTAAAACAACTGATAAATATCTCTGAATACAATTCATGATGCTGAGGGAATGGTACCAAAACCAAGATTTAGTTTTATTTGACATATTCAAAACCAATGCATTTGTTTAAAAAGGCTTCAGGACATATTGTCTATCCACCTAATTATAAACTCTTACAGCCCCTAAAATGCGGGCCCCCCAGAACTGACCAGAGTTCTAGATCAAGCAGATTTCCAGTGTTTCTGCAGTCACTTTTCTGAAGCAGACCAAATCAGGGACTTAGGATAACAGTGAAGACAAACAGTGAGTAAGCAAAATGTCTTACATCGTTTTGTATGAGTTACTATTTCACTGACAATGTGAATGTCAACCAATGCATGCTGGAATTTGATCAATTGAGTGCAATGCTTAATCTCTGTTCCTTGAAATCTTGAACCTATCTTAATAATGTTAACCGAAAGAGAACTTTTAACTCAAGGGATAAACAATATTTGTTTCTGTGTTTATTTTCCCCTCTCTTTCCAAGTGGCCTGTATTTCACTCCCACCCTACCCAACCACTCAGTCAGAATGGAAAAGTTTGATGTTTATATAAAATATATAAGGACAGAATGTAAAGTGGCAGCTGAGGGATTCAATAAATAGAACTTAGGGCCCAGAGTCAGGAAGACTTGAGTTTAAATATGGTCTCAGACAATTACTAGCTTTATGATCCTGGATAAGTTATTTAACCCTTTTATGCCTCAGTTTCTTCATCTGTGAAATGAGCTAGAGAAGGAAAGGGGAAACTACTCCAGCATTTTTTCCAATAGAACCACAAATAGGGCCATGAAGAATCATTTTCCTGGCTGAAACAACTAAATAACAAGAGACTGCAATCTGCCCTGCTTTTTAGAAGGTCCTTCATACTGCTCCTGTATACACTCCTAGTGAAAATCTTTTCATTCACTTCTTTCCCTCCAACAGATATTCTGGACTCTGTAATTAATACTTCTTAGTTTGGAAAATAAGTAGCTACACATAATGCAACTGGGCAGATTTTCACTCCAACTGACGCAACTTGGTAGAAATCTAATTGCATGTTTTTCTTTTCTTGCTGATACAGCAATATACCTTCTTTCATCTGTTTTTTCCAAGTTCATCTCAGAATCTTCAAATATCTCCTGAATAGCTTAATGTCTCTCATAAAATGCATTTTTGGTTCCTGTGAAAGAGGTACTGAATGGAAAAACTGGGCTTCTTCCGGCCCCATTGGCCTTCTCCCATATTTTAATTTGGTGGCCATAGTGACATTACTAAACACACTTTTTTAAAAGGAGAATACAATATAGCAAGATTGAAGGCATCCAACCCTTACACAGTGACCTGAGTAGGAGGAATGTGAACTCTTCAGAACAGAAGAAAATGTCTGTACATAGAGTATTGATTAAATAGACCCACTTAGTAAATGGACTTGTATGCATTTTTCAACCTATAATAAGATGTGTTCTGTGGTTGCTTTCTCAGGGATTAACCTTGTATTTCCTGGAAGTTTATGTCCACTGAGATAATTCACTTAAACAAACATTTGTCATATGAAGCTTCCCATTATATCCTGACCAATTACTTTTGCAAAATGACTGATTACTGAAAAGCCTTTGTGAAATAACTGTCTTTCCAAATTGTCTACACCAAACTGATTTCTTTGTAATGGTTGGATATAGTAAAACAGCTAAGTTATTTTGAAAAATAGTTTTGTTCTCAAATGTTATTTTCAGACTGACTGAATATCAATGGGAGAGGACATTGAGGAAAAGGCTTACAGCAGTCTAAGAAATTGTGGGTCCTGGGAAAATCATTATTAGTAGAACTGGTAAGAGTGAATGCACTTAGGGAAGAAAGTCTGTCCACAGGATGGGGTAAGGTGGAAAAGTTGAAACTTATTTTTTTTCTTTTCAACATAGTTTTCAATTAAGCACTTATATAAGAGATTTTAACCTTTTTCCTTTCCTTTTTATTTTATTTATCTATCTTTTTCCCTTTCTTTCTTCAAAATGGCTCTTATGAAAAAACACTATGGTTAAGTAGTGGGATAAATTAGACATAAAAAGAAAAATACCAGCCAAAAATGTGCTACAAAGAAGCAGCAAGTAATGCAATGACTTGTGGATAAGAGAAGAATGTATGTGTATGTGGACCTACTTTCCAGTGGATAACAGTTGAAACTCAC
>NW_027187335.1:6577948-6692959 GCF_028583685.1 Petaurus breviceps papuanus | reverse complement strand
TTGCCTGTCCACTTCATGTATCTCCTCTTTCTCTGTTTTATTCATGTAAGCATTTAAATATAAAATTTCCCCTAAGAATTGCATTCACCACATCGCATAAATTTTGGTATGTTGTCTCATTACTGTCATTATCTTGGATGAAGTTATTGTTTCTATAATTTGTTCTTTGACCCACTCAATCTTTAGGATTTGATTATTTATTTAGTTTCCAATTAATTTTTAGTCTCTCTTTCCAAGGCCCTTTTTTACATATAATTTTATTGCATCATAATCTGAAAAGGATGCATTTAATATTTCTGCCTTTTTGCATTGGGTTGTGCTGTTTTCATGCCCTAGTACATGGTCAATTTTTTGTGTATGTTCCAGGTACTGCTGAGAAGAAGGTATATGCCTATCTACCCCGCTACTCAGTTTTCTAAAAAACTCTACCATATCTATCTTTTCTAAAATTCTATTCACCTCCTTAACTTCTTTCTTGTTTATTTTGAGGTTAGGTTTACCAGGTTCTGAGACAAGGAGACTGGGGTACCCCACTAGTATAGTTTTGCTATCTATTTCTCTTTCAGGAGATGATTGGTGGATTCTTTCAATGACTATTTTACCTTCTGGTTCTAGAACCTTAGGGCAGTTTTACTTGATTTCTTGGAAGACATGGTGCAGGCTTTTCTTTTCATCATGGATTTATTTTAAACAAATAATTCTAAAATTATCTCTCCTTGATCTGTTTTCTAGGTCAGGTGTTTTACCAATGAGGTACTTTCGGTTTTCTTCTATTTTTCCATTCTTTTGATTTTTTTTTTTTTTACTTATTCTTGATGCCTTGTAGAGCCATTAGCTTCTACATGCCCAATTCTAATTTTTAATGAATTGTTTTCTTTGGACAGCTTTTTTAACCTCCTTTTCCATTTGGTCAATTTTACTTTTTTTTTTCCAATTGGCATCTACTTGTTTTTTTTTTTAAATGCTTTATTAACTTCTGATTTACATCGTTCGTTTCCGCCAGATTTTGAGTTACAAATTTTCTCCCCGTTTTTCCCCCACCCATCCCCCCAAAACAGCAGTCCCACAGGATATCCCCACCTCTGATCTTCTCTCTCCCATATTTTCTCCCATACCCATTTCAACTTTTCCAGTAGGGCATGGTGGATCTCTATATTTCCCAATTACATGTAAAACAATATTGATAATAGTATATATATCTTTAAACATTTGATTTTAAAACTTTGAATTCCAGATTCATTCCCTTCCTCCCTTATCACCCACCCTTACTGGGAAGATAAGCAGTTCAGTATAGGTTGTACATGTGTGGCTAATGCAAAACAATAACATAGCAGATATATTGTAAAAGATTGACTATATTTCCCTCCCTCCTATCCCACACCCCACTTGTTCTATTCTCTACTTTGATCCTGTCTCTTTTCAAAAGTGGGTGCTTCCAAAGTCCCCCCCCAGCCTGCCCTCCCTTCTATCATCCCCCCTCACATCCCCTCCCCCCCTATTCTCCTGGAGGGTGAGATCCCCTATTTAGTGTGTATTTCCCTCCCTCCTCAAGCCAGATTCAATAGGAATAAGGTTGACCCATTCCCTTTTGCCTTCCTATTCTTCCCCTCCATTGTAACCATTTTCCCTTGCCTCTTCTGTATGAGATAGTTGCCCCACTCTGTCTCTCCCCATCTCCTCTCATTATATCCCTCTCACCTCTTAATTTCACCTTTTAAGTATCATCCCTTCCTGTTAAATTGGTCCCGTGCCCTCTATGTATGTATACCTGTAAACATATATACACACATTCACATATGTATTCATATGCCTGCATACCCTCATATAAAGACATATATATATATATATATATATATATATATATATATATAATCCCTTCAACTACTGAGAAAAGTTTCATAAGTTACAATGATTGTTTTTTCATGTAGGAATGTTAATAGTTCAACTTTGGCCAAGTGGCTCAGCAAGCAAGAGCACCGGCCTCAGTGCCGGGATGACCCGGATCAAATCCGGGCCCAGACACCCAGCACCACACCCAGAAACAACAACTGACCTTGCAACCCCGAGCAAGCCACTCAACCCCAATTGCTTAAAAAAAAAGTAGTTCAACTTTGATAAGTTCCTTATGATTTCTTTTCCCTGTTTACCTTCTCATGCTTCTCTTGCTTCTTGTATCTGAATGTCAAATTTTCTATTCAGCTCTGGTTTTTTTCAGCAAGAATGCTTGAAAGTCCTGTATTCCACTGAATGACCATATTTTCCCCTGAAACAGGATACTCAGTTTTGCTGGGTAGGTGACTCTTGGTTTTAATCCCAGCTCCCTTGACCTCCAGAATATCACATTCCAGGCCCTTCGATCCCTCAGTGTAGAAGCTGCCAGATCCTGGGTTATCCTGATTGTGTTTCCACAATATTCAAATTGTTTCTTCCTGGCTGCTTGTAATATTCTCTCCTTAATCTGGGAATTCTGGAAGCTGGCTATAATATTCCTAGGAGTTTTCTTTTTGGGATCTTTTTCAGGAGGTGATCGGTGGATTCTTTCAACCTCTATTTTGCCCTCTCGTTCTAAAACATCAGGGAAGTTTTCTTTGAGAACTTCCCGGAGGATGCTTTCCAGGCTCTTACTTTGGTCATGGCTCTCAGGCAGTCCAATAATTTTTAAATTATCTCTCCTGGATCTATTTTCCAGGTCAGTGGTTTTTCCCATGAGATATTTCACATTGCCTTCTATTCTTTCATTTGTTTGGATCTGTTTAACAGCATCTTGATTTCTCATAAAGTCATTAGCTTCCATTTGCTCCAATCTAATTCTGAAGCAATGATTCTCCTCAGTGAGCTTTTGAGATTCTTTTTCCATCTGGCAAATTCGACTTTTTAAGGCATTTTTCTCCTCATTGCCTTTCTGAGCCTCCTTTGCCATTTGAGTCAGTCTGTTTTTTAAGGTATTATTTTCTTCAGTCAGGCTGTTGACTCTCATTTCATAATTTTCTTGCATTGTTCCCATTTCTCTTCCCAATTTTTCCTCCACTTCTCTTATCTGCTTCTTAAGGTCCTCTATGGCCTGTAACCAGCTTGTATTTTCCTTTGAAGCTTTTGGTGCAGGAGTTCTGACTTCACTGATTTCCTCCTGTTCCATGCCTTACTCCTTCTTATCCCCCAAATAGGAGTGTAATGTTGGAATCTTCTGTCTGCTTTGTTTCCTTTGCCTGCTCATTTTGCCACTCAATGATTTGACTTTTGGGCTTTTTGCCACAGTAGGACTCTGCCACCAGACAGGGGAGTTTTCGTCCCAAACGCTGGTGTTGAGGTATTAGATGGGTGCCCTCTCTGAGGTCTCCACACGCTCTGGCAAGCTGGACACACACCCCAGGACCTCCACCCTAGACTGCAATCCAGATCCAAGCAGGTTAAAGCAAGAGCGATGACCCCTCAGACTGGTGCTTGGTCCCCTTACACTATGCAGGCCAGGAGCTGAAGCCGCCATGTGGCACTGGCAGGCTGTGCCAGTGTCTCAGTGGTTTCTTGCCCTGGGGGTTAAAGCCACGCACTCCCCCTTACTGGGTCCCAAAGTCCAGAATGCACTGGCCTCTCACCTTGTCCTTCGCATCTATGTGTTGATAAATCCGGAAACGGCCACAGCTGCTGCTGATCTGGAGTCCCTCTGGCTGGCAGCTGGTTAGCCTGGGGCTAACGCCTCGGTGTGGGGCTGTGCTCGGCTCCCAGAGCGCTGCGCTGGCCGATTCCTGCCGGCCTGCCAGGCTGTTCTCAGTGGGAGGTTAGCTTCTCTGTGTCATTTTGTGGGTTCTGCAGCTCCAAAGTTTGTTTAGAGTCCCCTTTTTACATGGATTGGGGTGGGTGGAAGCCGGAGCTGTGGGAGGGTCATGCTTCTACTCTGCCATCTTGGCTCCGCCCCCACGCCAATTTTACTTTTTAAGCAGTGGTTTTCTTCACTGATTTTTTTTTCCATACTGTCAATTGTATTTTAAAAGGAATTGTTCATTTTTTTCCTCTACCTCTCCAATTTGACTTTTAAAATCCTTCATGAGCTCTTCTAAGAATGCTTTTTGGGCTTGACACCACTTCATATTCCCCTTTGAGCTTTCAGATGTGGGTATAGTGACAAAGCTGTTCCATTCTGAATTTGTATTTTGATCTTCCCTGTCCCCATAGTAAGAATCTATGGTCTTTGCTTTTCTTGTTGCCTTTTGCTCATTATGTTTGCCTTTTTTTCTGACTTTTAAATGAATCTTTGCTTCTGGGGCACAACAGGCTCTGTCCCACTCTTCTTGTGCTGGGAGCTAAGAGTCTGATTATTGGCTTTGTGTGCTAGAGCTCTAGTTCTGGCAGCTGTAAGCTATATAATGCTGTAGTTTACCTGGTGCTGAGATGGAGCTGGATGGTGTGTGTAAATGCCAGGGGAGGTCTTTCTGTGTTTTTTCCAGGATTACACTGAAGATTGTAGCATGAAGTATGGAGGAGAGGTAGTCTGGTTGTTGGTGGTCTCCTCTTCCTCAAGGCCTGAGTTAGAGCATGGGTAAGCTCAGCTGCTTGTGGACACCTGTCCACTGTGCAAGTGATGGTTCTCTGTGCTGGTGTCTACACATTCCCCTAGCTGTGCAAAGGCACATACTGGGGGTCAGGGAGGGTCCTGTTGTTGGCATCTGCCAGCTCCAGCATTCTGGGACTCAGGATCTCCTTCTGGTTTGCTGATATAGGCTTGCTGCTGGTTTGCCTGAATGCCTCCCATCCAGAACCGGTTCCCTTCAGCCACAGCAAAAGGCACCTTTCCTGTTAATCCCCTTAGCCTCCTGAGCTAAAAAATAACAAAAACAAACAAAAAAAAATGTTGCAACTCCTCTTTCTGCTAGTTCCACTGTTCTGGGATTTTTCTGAGATTTTCAAGGTCAGTAAAGGAGAGTAATAAAAAAAGAGTCTGCACAGTGTCTTCCAAGACATCATCAAATAAAACTTCCCCAAGGTCCTAGAACCAGATTGTAAAATAGTCATTGAAAGAATCCACCAATCACCTCCTGAAAGAGATACCAAATTGAAAACAGCAAGGGATATTGTAGCTAAATTCCAGAATTATCAGGTCAAGGAGAAAATACTGCAAGCAGACAGGAAGAAACAATTCAAATATTGTGAAACTACAGTCAGGATCACACAGGATGTTGCAGCTTCTACATTCAAAGATCAGAGGGCTTGGAATATGATATTCTGCTAGGCAAAGAGTTTGGATTGCATCCAAGGATTAATTGCGCAGAAAAATTGACCATAATATTTCAGGAAAGGAAAGGGGTATTCAATGAAATAAGGGATTTCCAGACCTTTCTAATAAAGAGGCCAGAGTTCAATGGAAATTTTTATCTTCAAATACAAGACTCGAGAGAGGCATAAAAAAAAGTAAATGCGGAAAAATATAAAGAAAAAACATGTTATTTTAAAAGGGCAAACTGTTTACATTATGTGGGAGGATGATAGCTGTAAATCTTGAGAATTTTATCTTTATTATGATATTTAAAAGGAATATACATAGACAGACTGTGGGTATAAATTAACTTATGTGATGATTAAAAAAGTCCTAATTAAGGTGTACAAAGGTATTGTAATGAGAGAAGCAGAAAGGAGGAGGCAGGAAAGGGTAAATTACATCACACAAACAGGCACAAAAAATATATTTTAGTAGAGGGAAAGAAGGGAGAGAGGTGAGCATGGTGGGAGCTTTACTATCATCTGATTTGGTTCAAGGAGGGAATAACAAATAACATACTCAGTTAAGTATAGAAATCTAACTTTACCTATAGGAAGTAGGAAGTGAAAGGACAAAGAAAAAGGAGGGGGTGGTTAGAAGGAAGGGAAGAAGTGGTAAGCAAAAAGGAAAAGAAAAGGGAGGGGGGTTGGAAGGAGGGAAGACTGAGGGAGGTCAAAAGCAAAACCTTTTTGAGGAGGGAAAGGGAGACACATAAAAACATAAAGGGGGAAGGAGAGATAGGATTAGAGAAAGACAAAGATAGCAATCATAACTGGGAATATGAATGGTATGAGCTCTCCCATAAAATGGAGGTGGAGAACAGAATTGACTAAAATCCATAATCCTACAATATGTTATTTATAAGAAACACATTTGAAATGAAGTGATACACACGGGGTAAAGGTAAAAGGCTGGAGTAGAATATACTATGCTTTGACTGAAATTTTAAAAATTAGGGGTAGCAACTCTAATCTCAGTCTAAGAAAAAGCAAAATATATATAATCCAAAAAGATAAGGAAGAAAACTATATCCTGCTAAAAGGCACCATGGATAGTGGAATGATATTATTATTAATCATATATGCACCTAGTGGTATATTATCCAGATTCCTAGAGGAGGAGTTGAGGGAGTTATAGGAAGAAATAGAATGCTAAACTATTCTACTGGGACACCTCAACCTCCCTGTCTCTGAACTTAATAAATCTAACCTCAAAATAAACAAGAAAGAAGTGAAGTGAAGAGAATTTTAGAAAAGATAGATATGGTAGACCTCTGGGGAAAATTGAATTGGGATAGAAAGGAATATACCTTAACCTCAGTGGTACATGGCACCTACACAAATATTGGCCATGTATTAGGGCATAAAAACCTCACAATCCAGTGCAGAAAGGCAGAAATATTAAATGCATTCTTTTCAGATCATGATACAATAAAAATTATATGTATTAAAGGGACATGGGAAGATAGACTAAAAATAGTAAGAAAATAAAGAATTCAATCCTAAAGAATGAGTGGGCCAAACAGCAAATAATAGAAGTAATCAATAACTTCATTCAACAAAATTACAATAATGAGACAACATACCAAAACTTATGGGATGCAGAGAAAGCAGTTCTTAGGGGAAGTTTTATGTCTCTTAATGCTTACATGAATAAAATAGAGAAAAGGGAGATAAATGAAATGGGCAGGCAACTGAAAAAACTAGAAAAAGAACTAATTAAAAATCTTTAATTAAATACTAAATAGAAATGCTGAAAATCAAAGAAGTGATTAATAAAATTAAGATTAAAAAAACTATTGAATTAATAAATAAAACTAAGAGCTGGTTTTGCGAAACTAGATGCTTTATCCTGTTATATATTAAGGTATTCTACAACCTTAGGCTTTGTCCCTGAGGACCATTCTTAATTTTGGTACAATCAAGTTCCTCCTCCTTCCTTTCATAACAAATCTCTCTAAACATGGCAGATAAAATAGTATATACATACATATGTATGTACGTATATACATATATGTATGTATACATATGTGTGTGTGGGTGTGTATATGTGTAAAAAGTAAATCTTCTTATTTCAATGCTTTTGTTTTTCATCCTTCATTCTCAAAGAGGACAAATAACAGCATGAGGGTCATGTCTTGATTTGTACATAAACTGGATTTGAGTGAGACAGAGCTGCACAGAATGATCAGCCTCTCCTCCAGAGTCATTGGAGTCCAGTACAAGACAAAAACCAAAATGACTGATAATGGCATGGGATTCAGTGCATGACCTTAGCCTTTCTAAATTAAAGTTTTTCCCAGGTCTCAGTTCATCTGAGGCAATGACCATTCAATGACTTAGGGCTATATAAGAATTGAGACAAAAGATGGCTCAATTTACCATTACAAAAATATTACTCTGGGAGAGGAAGATGTGCAGAGTTTCTGGCCAGAATTAAAAAAAAAACTCTAGTTCTGTTGTAATGCTCCAGTCCCTCTGTATTGCTATAATGGGATGCAAGTATAAGGTATCTTATTTGGTTGTCTATTTTTATGTTCAGCCTAAAACTCTTTTTTTAAAAGTTATTGTCATAAAATATGAACTGGTTTTCACCACATGAACTAATTATTGGAAGGCCAATCTGATTATATTTTGTTGGGTTTTTACTAAATTAACTCTTATTTATAGCAGGCTTTAGCAACCAACATTACCTAAGGAAGCTCTACAAGTTACCTTATACATGAAGGATGGTGAAAGGGGAGTGGAAGATATCCTAAATGGAGGTGGGGCCCTTCTGGGGACAGACACTTGAGATATGGACAAAGGACTTGCACAGATGCTTGAGGGATGCACAGGAGGCACTTACCAGAAGCTTGACAAGTCCAACAAGTAATGGACATGAACAAAGTCCTGGAAGCCCCGTAAAGCTACAGCTGCGTTGGGTTTCTTTATTCAGCTGACTGTAATTTTGCTGGTTTTATTAGTTCTTTGTGTCTTGTGTTCCTGTTGCCTATTCTGTAAACTGTATATTATTTCTGCTTAGGCTGATACTGCTTTGGGAATTGTTTAAAAAAGTGAGAAGGTCAATATTCTCAGAGGGAGGAATTTGTAGATTTAATTTTTTCTCTTTGACCATAATAGAATGCTCTAATAAAGGGAAATGATTTAGGCTAAATTACAAGGTTAAAAAATAGAAAGACAAGGTAATAGAGATAGAGTTGCTGATAAACAATAGGATTTATTGTACAGTAGACCTTGGAACAGTCTTGAAAACAGAATGTCTTCAGGATAAGAAAAAAGGATTTGTATCAATATTATGTCAACTGGGTAAAATGGCTAATAAGGAGAAGAAGCAAGAATTCTTTCATCAAGGGTACATAAGTTAGGGCAATTTAGGAGAATTTTGTAGTCTCTCTCAAGAGTTACCTACATACATATATTCAGCCTATGCATGTATGCTTTCTGACTATTGTATGTCACAATCAATAAACTTCTAATTAACCTAGAAACAACAACATAAAAAAAACCAACAGCAACAAATTTAAAACCTTTAATAAAATAACAGAACAGAAAGCAGTTGTGTTGGTCTAAGTGATGAGAAGTGAGTTGGCAACCATCTTTCCAGTGGGGGTGAAGGACTGCAGAACATAACTGGTGACAAGTACATTGTGGAGGTCCATGCAGATCAGCCATTGGTATAAAAGTTGTGACATAGAAATGGCAGCAGTTTTGGGACATTAGTTACAAAGAAACATGGATCAGAAATTGACAAATGTTTCTAATTGCTGAGAAACCTAGTGAGAATAGAGTAATTTTCTACTCCAAGAGATCCTGGGAGATACTAAACAAGGGACTTTGGCAGAGGCAACCAGATAATGAGCTTGGAGTACAAGGCTTGTGGGATCAAGTCAAAGTGTACTTTGTAGGCAGGGCCCTAGGTAATAAAACCAGGGTTCAAGAGCAAAATATAATCAGCAGAAAGGCAAATGATGTAATACCATTTAAGCTGTGAAAATAATCTCATTTTCCATGTCATGGAGACAGAATTGAGAGTGAGGTTATGCCTAGAGTTGAGGATTGAAGGACCACACCTGTGAGTCCTGAAGAACTGTGGGAATATGGAGGTTTTTCTGGTTATTAAAATACGAGACATTATTGTTTGCACTTCCCACTGTACCTACGAGGATTCTTATAAGAAACTGCTTTGTAACCTTTAAGGTGTTACCCTTTCTATTATCATTATTAATTTCTTCAAATCTTTTCCAAAGGTGTTTGGATAGAAATAGTCTTTGGACAAGTTAGTCAAGTAGCATTTATTGCTCATTCATCATACAATAGGGACTGTGCTAAGTGCTGGCTATAAAAAGCAAGGCAAAAACATGGTTCCTGACCTCAAGCAGCTGACAGTTTAGTGAAGATAGACTCTATGCAAACAAGTATATATGCACAAAATATAAACAATGTGAATGAGAGATACTAGCACATGCAGGTCAGGCAAAATTTCCTGCAAAAGATATGATTTGCACTGAGTTTTGAAGAAAGTCAAAGATGCCTGGAGGTAGAGGTATAAAAGTACAACATTCCAAGTATGGGGAATAGACACAGAAAAGGCAGAGTTATAACATGTAACACTGTCTAAACAACATAGCTGACTTGCAGTATATGACAACTTATAAGGTGTAAATTCTCATACTAAAAAAAAATAAATAATTGGCTCTCACTGTGTGGATGAGCTGTCCTGTAAAGGCCTTGGTCCAACATTTATTAAAAACAAATTGTTCTTATTTTTTGTGGATTAGTAGTAAAGAAATTATGAGCAACCATTTCATCTATAATAATGCCACCATTCCAGAAGTGTTTGGGGTTTGTTACCTCAATGATATAGTGATGTCAGTATGTAGGTACAGGGATCTGGCCATGGACCTCCTGGAAATGTCCCAATTCTAGGCCAGTTATGCCAAATTTGAATGGTAGTTGGAGCCAGTAAACTATACATAAGGATCCCTCAAGACATATATTGATTTAGAAAATTCTATATTGATATTGAATGCATAATATTTGTGTTTTTATTTATTTTGCTAAGTAATTCTGAATAGTATTTTACTCTGGCTCTGTCAGTGTATTTAATACTTCTGTTCTATGCAATTCTTATAATTGTACATTTCAGAGAAGGTGTCAACTTGTCTTGGATAAGGGAGTTTTTTTTTTTTAATCTGGGATATATATTCACTATAGCAGTGAAGTCTAAGGGCCAATGCATATCCCTATCATTCTTCCAGTTCAGAAAATTTGCTAATGCTGCTATGTTCTAGCATGTATGGATTGCTGTGATGGGATTTAAATATAGGATAACTTATTGGATAGCTTATTTTGATGTTCTACCTATAGCTCTATTGTTTACAAGGTTACCTGCATAATATCTGAAATATTTGTGCCCGACACTATGCTAAGTGTTGGAGATACAAAAACAAACAAACAAAAAATTGTTTTGAGATCCTAGGTGGAGGAATCCCTCCCTCACCTGGCCACTGTGTATTTGTATTTGTGAATATATCTGTGAAAAGGCACCTCTCTATCTTTTCTCTCTTGAGTTTTCCCTCTTAGTTGACTGAGTTTTCATCGTTGGAATGTCCAGCGAACAGTTGAGATTAGGAACACCATCAAAACCATCTCAAATCCCACCTATAATTGGAGTTAGAGAACCAGTCAGGGCAGCAGTTAGATGTGATAAAGAGCCAGTCCCAAGTGGCAATGTGTTCCCCCAAGCCCAACAAGGAACAAGTGATCAACTAATGCATGTCTACTCCACACATAGAAATGAGCTTGGTGAAGATTCTGAGAAGAGGAACTGGAACTACCCTATTGCAGGTTGGGTGGTGATATTTAATACAACAACTTTAACTTGGAATCTATACTATCCAGGCACCATGGAGTTGAACACTGAAGAATGAGCCTCTAGGTCTGAAGATGAAAGAGTGGGGTAGGTGTTATAATTTGTTTTTTGTTATCCTTTTCCAGAAATTATTCATTTCTAAAAGCTAACTGATACTAATTGGTTAATTTATATTAGATAGATGTTAACTTGTTAAATGATATTGTCAAGCACACAAGTGAGGGTTTGTGTGTGATAGTATTATAAGCAACAAAAACTCAGGTTTACCTCCTAGAACTTAGAGGGGAGCTGTAGTCATCATCCCAACCTACTAATCCAATTCAACTTGGTATAAGAAGCCCAGAGCCTTTCTTACAATGATAAATTATTCAAGGAGTCTGAAACCTTAAAGTACTATATAAGAATCATCTATCATTACTATTGAAAACCTAGAAACCACATGATGTATGTATTACATGAACAATTCCTCCCTTTTCCATTTGAACATGAATTTTCTGATCTAGAAAATCAATCAATTTTAAAGATATTTCAGTAACTCATTCTGACATGGCGCCACATACTTAAGTGTTATCTAGACTGGAGGTGCTCTACTTTCCACAGAAGAAATATTTCCTACTCTATAATTAAAGAATCACATTCAGAGATAAGAATGAAAGTAAAATAAAACAAAACATAACCAAAATGAAAACAGAATGACAACATGCTTTCATATTCTCCCTTTTAAAAAAATTTTCAGAGAAAACTATGGTTCAGTATTCTAGGACGTAAATAAACACTTGATTCTTAAATATAAATCTACTAGAGTATCTTCCCTTTCCTTATTTTTTTAAAAAAAGAACTCAACCAGTATTAATACAGTATTTGTTGTTACTGATATCAACACTTGGAGACATAATAATATAAACTAAGGTAGGAAATTTCACTCCAAATCAGGGGAAATGAGAGCCAGTACAAATGGTGGATGTAGATGTAGGGGCCAAGATAGGCTTTGACTTCGCAAGGATTTTCCTACTGGAGGATGATGGAAAATTGGGGCAACACTGAGATTCAGCAATCATGATGCAGGAACCCATGAGAAAGAGAGAAAGATACAAAAAAAGCCTAAGCTTGTTACATACTTGTTTTTCCTAGGCCATGAGGCAGTCATTATTAACCTAATTTAAACATTTCTAAATTTAAAAAAGAAAAAGAGCAACCACCCACTGAGAAATCACATAGTGGTACAGTATATAGAGAACACTGGACTTGGAATCAGGAAGACTTGTATTCAAAAGTTCAAATCCAGCTTCAGATACTAGCTGTGTAACCCTGGGTAAGTTAACACTTAAGTCTGTTTGCCTCAGTTCTTCATCTGTAAAAAGAACCAGAGAAGGAAATAGCAAACCACTCCAGTATCTTGGTTAAAAAATGTTCTAATGGAGTTGCAAAGAGTTGGACACAACTGAACCACCTCCACCACCACCACCAACAATGATTTACTAAAAAAAATAATAATCATAAAAAAATCTGCCTGTCACTCAATGTATTTCCTCATATGTAAAATGAAAGATTTGGAAGGTCTTTCAGTCCTAAACCTATCATCCTGGAATATTATAATCAATGAAATTTAAAACGACACCTAAATAGAAATCTCCATTTCTGACAAAAATCTTTACTAGTTTGCATAATTCTATTGAAATCAGTATATTTTGAAGTTCAAAATATTCTTGGGAAGAATATATAGCTTTGGGGAATAGAGTAGCATTTGTTTAACTCTATCACTCTTTGGCCCTTTAAGATAAACCAAAAGTTATCTCTTCTTCAGGGAAAAATGCCCCACTGATAAAGTTATCAGCATTATACTACATCACAGAGGTTTTGACTTTCCTCCCCTCCTTTCCTCTTTTCTCTCTCCTCTATAGTTTATATTTTCAGAGTTGTGAGCATAGAGGTATGTCTCACTTATGTTATTTTTGCCAGGTTTCTATGAGATAATTCATTCATGCTGAGTGCTCTGCCTGCTATTGAGATTAAGGTTTCTGTGTGGATGGTGTTATAATTTATCTTTTCTAGATTTGTTTTAATATATGATACTTGTGAGGTTATTATTATTATTTTTCTTATTGGGGACCAAATGGTTATCTTTAAGATCTAAATGTTCTAGCATTCTGAGTGGCTATTGTTGTGTAAATTGAAAATCATCAGTGCAGGCTTTACAGATAGGTAAGGGGGATATTTTTTTACACCACACAGTTACTCCTTTGACTTTCAGATAGTGATAGTTTTTGTTTTGTTTTTTTTTTCTGTGAATCTAGACTTTCTTGTATAAAGTTAAGTTGGAAAGAGCAAACCAGCAGAGAGCAATAATATACACCCAGAAGGCCAGTGTGACAGATGGGTAGCTAATCTATGTATGCATTATAAATGAAATGAATAATTTTCAGTTTTTTTCCCTATCTTCTGTTGCAGTGGGAAGAACACTAAACTGAATGCATATATGTACATTTAGCCTGTGGTCTGGGTTTTGGTATCAATTCTCTGTATGATGTTGGGTTAATACTTTCACTTCTCTGGCCTCAATATCTTCATCTAGAAAATGATGAGTATTATCAAGATGACCTTCAAGGTCCCTCCAGTTTTAAATGACTATGACTTCATTGGAGGGGATTTAGGATCTCACAGTGGAAAGAACCTCAAAGGTCATCTAATCTAATTTAGAATGAACCCTTTATATCATAAAAGTAGCACTTAACTTTTAAAATGACCAATGTTTCTTTCACCTTTGCCCTTCTCTTTCCTCATTTAAACATTATTTGCCAGCAATTTCAACTACATACGCCATTCTTCTGCAGTATTATGAGACAGTATCACCCTACTGAAAATGCTAATGTGTCACAAATTTTTCAAGTCTATACCAGAGACTTACCTCAAGTATGTGAAGACTTCCCCTGGCAGAATTGGCAAATGAGAACAATTTGTTCCAATGGCCATGAAGGCAGCTGAGGCAGGCACTGTGGAGTGCTTAGAGATTATCTGAAGTCAAAGATGCCAAGGTTTTCTACTGCATCTGGGACATCATCAGTCATCTTGACTTTTATCTTGCCACTGAACTTCAGTGATTCTGGAAGAGAGAATGAGATGGACAAGTTTGTGCAAATATATTTCACTCAACTCCAATTCACATAAATTCCATGATGTCATTGGTCCTCTTTGGAAAAGGAGGAGAATCAATGATAATAACTCCATGCCACAAGGTTATTCTTTGACTTTGATATTTTAATGAAAGTAAATTTCTATCTTTTTGTACACCATCAGAGCACATTAATACATTTCTTTCCCACAATATTCATGCAAACACACAACAAATGCTAAAAATAGCACTATAACATATTAACTAGAAGAGCAATGGTGAAATGGTTAATTATCTATAATTGTTTGCCTGAATGAGAAGGAACAAATATAAAGTTCTAAAGGTCTCCAAAGAAATATATTGAAATGTAAAGGGAAAGGAAGATAAGGAAATATTCTGCAACTTAGAAAGTGCAAGATATTTAAATAGCGCAATTCCATATAAAAGGTCAATAGAAATAATGAACTTGATCCAGTTACATATTTGCATAAGATACAACATGAACGTAGGAAATGTAATCTGGATGATCGTCACAAGTAATAGCACAGTACCCTCTCTGAGAGATCTTGCATTTAAGGTGAAAGAAATATCAAATAGGACAGTCTAGACATTTCCCACCACCCAGTTCTGAATCAGACCCTGGAAGGGTTAAATATTACAGCAACACATCAAAAAATCATCCCAGAGACTTTAGCAAATGGGCCCACATAGTATAGATACAACATCCTCTGAAGACACTAGTGGTCGGGTTATGAGTTTGAACTAACCTGAGCAGGGTAAGCCCCATTGAAGAGCAACTTATTGTTTCCTGACTCATACCAGCTGTACCCAATGGCTGGATCCATTGAGTGGTCATTTGAAGTCAGCTTAACAGTCAACCTACATTACCTTACTCAGCAGCAGAGTCATTATAACCCTTGCCCTGTTCTGCTCTAGAGTGAAGGTGTGAGGATTTGGTTCTTCAGATGTGTGAGTTGGCTTTGCCATGTTAGTTCCACATATACTTGAGAATCTCTAACATTGTACTTTGTTTCAATTCAATTCAATTGAGCAGACATCTATTAAGTGCCCACTATGTACTAGGCACTGTGCTAAGCAATGAGAATAAAACAATAAGAAAAAGCCCATGACCTCAGAGAGCTTACAATCTTATGGGAAAAGACAACACAAAAAAAGGGGATCTGAAAAGTTTGGAGGAGTGATGGAACTAGGGTTTATAGGATTCCATGGAGTAGAGTTGAAACAAAGTTGAGCTGCTGGTGGCGATTGGAGAGTTAGATGGAAAGTTCTTAAAGAACAGAGACCCTGTATAAGTGAAAGCTATGGAAAGAAATGACTGTTCCACCCATCATCCCAATAATCAGAGGAGAAAGAAGCAACTGAGGGAGATGACAAAGTGCTGAGTATCAAAAACTGAGTCATTCAACATGGTGATAAGGTTTCAGGTTATCACTTTATTTTGGGGAAGACATAATATTCTCCAAATTTGCTGATAGAAAATGAAGAATCATAGAACTAGCAACAATGGAATAGGAAGTTACTTAGAATTTATTCCAATTCTCTCTCTTCCCACACCTTATGTATTACTAAGAAAGTGCCATCCTGGTTTTGAGGGAAACACTCTGTATCCACTGTTTCTATTATGCCATCTGAATAAATAACTTTTCTTGCTTTTTGGGTATAAGTAGTTCATTGTTTGGGGAAGTGCACTATAGCTTATATGCTATAGTGTTAGGATGGTAGAAATCCAAAAGGTTTTATCTGAGAATCATAATGGCCGGTCTATGCCGGTACAGCCCTTTGCTCCTAACCTGATGTGATAGATTCCTGTTGGCCTGCCAGGCTATATTCAGATGTAAATGTGTTTCATTCTGTCATTTTGTGGGTTCTATAACTCTAAAATTTGTTTAGAGACATTTTTACAAGTATTGGAGGGGAGGAACTGAAGCAAGTTTGTGCTTTTATTCAGTCATCTTGACTCTGTCTCCTAATGACTGACTTTTTAAAGAAGAATAAAGTTATATGAAATATTTTGAAATTGAAAAATTGCATTTGCATTTACTCTCTGTCATTCTTTCTAACTTCCATCCAAACTGGCTTATTGTATCTATAAATGCCCCCATTTTACCTGAGACTGATCACCATTCATGAAATGCATTCTTTCTCACCTCTCAGAGAATCCTTGACTTGTTTGAAGGTATAGTTAAGGTTTCTTTACTTATATGAAACCTTTCCTTTTCCCTCCAGCTGTTGTCCTCTCTGAATCTTCATTTTACCTTGTGTTGCATTTACGTGTATGTATGTGGTAGCTACTTATAGAAGACCTTCTTTGGAGGTAGGCCTGTTTCATTTTTGTTTTTGTATCTTCAGTGGCTGGCCCAGCACCTCAAGAAAGGTAGGAGCTAAATAAATATTGCCTGAATCAAATAGAGTTGTTAGAGAAATTCTCGTGCCTTCTGGAGATTAAAAGCACAAAGCAAAAGCGCATTTAATGTCCTATTTGCTTCTGTTTAAAAATAGGAAATTGTCACTGGGATGCTCCCCACACTCCTTCATTCCTTGGCATTGTCAAGAGAGGCAATGATTAGACATTGAAAGCAGTTACCTGCATATTAAAACCATGTTTCAGCCATATCATCCATTGGCTTTCACAAAATACAAAACTCATTAGGTGCAGCTCATTGCCATTTCTAAATCAATAATAAAGTTATCAATAAAGTTAATTAGCATAAAGAAACCACCGACTATTACCACTCAACTTAAGTAGTAAATCTTTCCATGTTTATATCTTTTCAGGGTGCAGGGGGGGGGGGAGATGAAACAATAAAATTTTACCAGCTCCATACTTTACGCATCCAGAGAGTGTCAGAGCTTGAAGATTGGAGAAAGCAAATGCAAAGTGTGTAAAACTTCTTAACACATTTTGTGATCATATAGAGATAATTTGCTTTACTACTCTTTTTCCACGCTGTAATGCGATTACATTCAGGGCATCGTTTAATCACATTTATCTATCTACTGTTAAACTGGGCATGACATGGCAAGCCCTGGAAAACCTTAGTAGGGGATTGCAATTGGCTCCCAGAGTTTAGGAATTGCAGAGCTGTTTAAAAGCAATCACATCTCTGAATTAATAAGGTACTTAGGCCCTTTTCAACCCCACTTCCCAGCAAAACAGGTGCAAAATGCTTTCATATATTTATGGATGCCAGGGAAAAGGGAAATTATTTTTACATTTTCTATGACTTGTATTTGAATATTATTCTAGCAACCTTCAATGAAAAACAAAAACATATATTCAAGTGGACTCATCTTTTAAACACTATTTTTAAAATGACACTGGCTATACACACACACACGCATACACACACACATTATTTCTCAAAATATTACTTCTTTTGGAAACACATGCAAAAGTTTCCTGACTAAATAACAAATGAATCAATGAAGGTCTAGGCAACTCTGTCCTTATTCTTTGCTTAATGCCTATCTGACTTTGGACAATTCCTTTAAATTCTCTGGGTCTCAATTTCCTCAGCTTTAAAATGGAAATTTGAATTGATAATAGGTTCTTAGCCTGCATTCAATGAACTCAATTTTAAATAATTTTTACAATTTTATTTCAGTATAATTGGTTGATTTTTTAATCCAATGTATTTTTATGATATGCCATTAAAAAAAGTTCTGGAAAATCCATAGGCTTCATCAGACTACCAAAAGATTCCATGACACAGAAACCTAGGACCCTCTGGGCTAGATCATCTCTAAGGTTCTTTCTCTTTCCAAGACTCTGGATTTAGGGACACCTGACAACATTACTCCAATTCAGATCTTCTCACATCAGTTCAGTTCAGAATCCCATCAGATCAGAATCCCATAAGATTGTCTACCTCCCCAGAACTCTTATCATACTGTAGATAGTCACCACATCCTTGAAAAGTTACTGCTTCTCTAAGTGTTTGATTCATTTTCAGTCTTCTCTTACTGTTTAGATTGTAAAATACTTGTGAACAGAAACCCTGTCCTACTCCTCTAAACCTATTTTTCTGGATATCTAGTAAACATTCAAAAAGTGTTTCATAATTTAAATGAGGAATTTCAGCTAATGACTACCTCCAAGGCCATGTCAACTATGCAGCTATGATTTGAGGGTTTGGTGATTTCTTTCCCAGAGGAATTATTATTTTTATTATTATTATTAAAAATGAAATCAAAGTGTTGGCATATGGTTCTTACTCATAAATTAACAAGTGTTTTTTTTTTCTTTCTGGACAATAGGAGCTTTTTTTTTTTTTTAAGCAATTGGGGTTAAGTAATGTGTTACACAGCCAGTTTTTTCTGGGTGTGGTGCTAAGTATCTGAGCCCAGATTCGATCCCCCAGGTCATCCCGACACTGGGGCCGGTGTGCTACCTGGCCGCCCCAATGGGAGCTTTTTTTTAGGTCACTAAATGATACTTGATGTTTCAACAGAATGAGATTCATAGAGGTCTTTGCATACATTATCTCATTTGGCAGTTTAGTAGCACAAAGGAAGATCAGAGTTCAAATCTAGCAGCAGATATTAACTAGTTGTCTTCCTGGGCAAGTCATTAACTTCAGTCTGCTTGAGTTTCCTTAGCTGTTAAATGGGGCATAATAATAACACCTGTATCACAGGGTCAGTGATGGGACCAAGTAAAATATTTGAAAAACACTTAACACAGTGCCAGACAGATAGCAGGTACTTAATAAATTCTTGTTGCCCTCCCTTACTTAATTTAATCCTCACATGATCCTTTGAAGTGAGTTCTATAGGTATTTTCCCATTCTAAAAATAAAGAAATTAAGATAAAGATAGAGGAAGTTAATTATCCATTATCACAACAGTAAATGTGTTTAAAATGGGATTAAAAGAACATGAATAGAAGCAAGTAATTCATCATATTATTTGGAACAGAGACTTTCAGTAATATAGTAATAGCATTGTAGTAATTATTCAGTACACCAGACTTAATATGTTATTCACAGGATGAGAATAATAGTTCAATGGAAGGAGCTGAAAGTGGATTGTAAAAAAATTTGAATTCAAAGTTTTTTAAACGTATTTGTTTATTCATTTTTGTTTGTTTGTTTATTAGTTTCCAACATTCAGTTCCACAAGATATTGAGTCATAATGTTTTCCCTATCTCTCCCCTGCACCTGATCTAAGATAGCAAGCATATTGAATACCCCTCCGCCCAATCTGTTCTCTCTTATGTCCTCCCCTACCCTCACCCTTACTTTCTTTGCCATATAGGGCAAGATAGATTTCTATACCGAATTGCTGGTATATCTTATTTCCAAGCTGCATGTAAAAACATTTTTAACATTTGTTTTTACAACTTTGATTTCCAGATTCTTTCCCTTTATCCCTCCTTACCTTCCCTTACCCACCTCCCCTGGGAAGACAAAGAAATTTAACATAGGTTGTACATGTCTAGTTAAGCAGATCATTTCCATAGTAGTTACATTGTGAAAGACTAACTATATCCCTACATCCTACCATGCCCCTCATTTATTCTATTTTTTCCTTTGACCCTGTCCCTTTTTAAAAGTGTTTGCTTCTCCCTACTGTCTCCCCCAATCTGACTTCCCTTCTATCATACCCCCTCTTATCCCCTTCCCTTCTACTTTCCTGTAGGGTAGAATACAAAATTCAGTATTATGTTATTCCCTCCTTAATCCAAATCCAATAAGAGTAAGATTGACTCATATCCTTTCACCTTTCTGCTCTTCCCCTCCATTATAACAGTTTTTGCTTCCCTCTTATATGTGAAATAATTTGAACTATTCTATCCTCTCCTTCCTATTCTATTCTCTTCCCCCAATATATTCCTCTTTCACATCTTAATTTTTTTTTTAGATATCATCCCTTCATATTCCATTTAGGGATTTAAATAGTTGAACTTTAACAAGTTCCTTAAATTTTTTTTCCTGTTTACCTTCTCATGTTTCCCTTGCATCTTGTATTTGAGTCAAATTTTCTGTTCTTGTCTTTTCATCAAGAATGCTTGAAAGTACTCTATTTCATCGAAAAGCCATATTTTCCCCCAAAGTATTATACTCAGTTTTTCAGTTTAGATGATTCTTAGTGTCAATCCTAGCTACTTTGACCCTGGGAATATCATATTCCAAGGACTTGGATACCTTAATTTAGAAGCTATAAAATCTTGTGTTATCCTGATTGTGTTTCAAAAATGTTCAAATTGTTTCATCCTTACAGCCTATAATATTTTCTCCTTGACCTGGGAACACTGGAATTTGGCTATAATAGTCCTAAGAGTTTTCTTTTAGGTATCTTTTTCTTTTTTTAATGCTTTATTAACTTCTGATTTACATCATTCATTTCTGCCAGATTTTGAGTTACAAATTTTCTCCCCGTTTTTCCCCTACCCACAGCCCCCAAATAGCAGTCCCACAGTATATCCCCTTCTCCAATCTGCTCTCTCCCATATTGTCTCCCATACCCCTTTCAACATTTCCAGTGGCTCTCCATGCCTCAGTGCCTGTATATCTTATTTCCCAATTACATGTAAGATGGTATTAATAATAGTATACATATATATTCACACACACAAACACACACACTTATATATATTATATAAACATATATATATATATATATATGTGTGTGTATATATATATATATATATATTTGAATATTTGATTTTAAAACTTTCAATTCTATATTCATTCCCTTCCTTCCTTGTCACCCACCCTTACTGGGAAGATAAGGAGTTCAGTATAGGTTGTACATGTGTGGCTAATGCAAAACAATAACATGGCAGATATATTGTAAAGGACTGACTATATGTCCCTCCCTCCTATCCCACCTCCCACTTGTTCTACTCTCTACTTTGATCCCATCCATTTTCAAAAGTGAGTGCTTCCAACCTCACTACCCCCCCCCCAGCCTGCCCTTGCTTCCATCATCCCCTCTCTCATCCCCTTCCCCCCCTACTTTCTTGGAGGGTGAGATACCTTATTTAGTGTGTATTTCACTCGTCCTCATGCTAAATTCAATGGGAATAAGGTTGACTCATTCCCGTTTGCCTTCCTATTTTTCCCCTTAATTGTAAACATTTTCCCTTGCCTCTTCTATATGAGATAGCTTACCACAATCTGTCTCACCCCATCTCCTCTCATTATATTCATCTCACCTCTTAATTTCACCTTTTAAGTATCATCCCTTCCTGTAAAATTGGTCCTGTGCCCTCTATCTATGTATACCTGTAAACATATTTAGACACATTCACATATGTATTAATATGCCCATATACTCATGTATATTTCTAATCCCTTTAACTACTGAGAAAAGTTTCATAAGTTATAATTATTGTTTTTCCATGTAGGAATGTGAATAGTTCAACTTTGATAAGTTTATTATGATATCTTTTCCCTGTTTACCTTCTCATGCTTCTCTTGCTTCTTGTATTTGAATGTCAAATTTTCTATTCAACTCTGGGTTTTTCAGCAAGAATGCTTGAAAGTCTTCTATTCCACTGAATGACCATATTTTCCCCTGAAACATGATACTCAGTTTTGCTGTGTAGGTGAATATTTGTTTTAGTTCCAGCCCCCTTGACCTCCAGAATATCATATTCCAAGCCCTTCGATCCCTCAGTGTAGAAGCTGCCAGATCCTGGGTTATCCTGATTGTGTTTCCACAATATTCAAATCGTTTCTTCCTGGCTGCTTGTAATATTCTCTCCTTAATCTGGGAATTCTGGAACATGGCTATAATATTCCTAGGAATTTTCTTTTGTGGATCTTTTTCAGGAGGTGATCAGTGGATTCTTTCAACCTCTATTTTGCCTTCTGCTTCTAAAACATCAGGGCAATTTCATTTGAGAACTTCCTGGAAGATAATTTCTAGGTTCTTTCTTTGGCCATGGCTTTCAGGTAGTCCAATAATTTTTAAATTATCTCTCATGGATCTATTTTCCAGGTCAGTGGTTTTTCCCATGAGATATTTCACATTGCCTTCTATTCTTTCATTTCTTTGGATCCGTTTAACAGCATCTTGATTTCTCATAAAACCATTAGCTCCCATTTGCTCAAATCTAACTCTGAATCAATGATTCTCCCCATTGAGCTTTTGAGATTCTTTTTCCATCTGGAAAATCCCTCTTTGTAAGGCATTCTTCTCCTCATTGCCTTTTTGAGCCTCTTTTGCCATTTGAGTCAGTCTGTTTTTTAAGGTATTATTTTCCTCAGTCAGGCTGTTGACTCTCATTTCAAAATTTTCTTGCATTGCTCTCATTTCTCTTCCCAAGTTTTCCTTCTCTTATCTGCTTCTTAAGGCCCTCTATGTCCTGTAACCAGCTTGTATTTTCCTTTGAAGTTTTGGTGCAGGAATTCTGACTTCACTGTTTTCCTCCTGTTCCATGCTTTTCTCCTTTTTGTCGCCAAAATAGGAGTGTAATGTTGGAATCTTCTGTCTGCTTTGTTTCCTTTTCCTGGTCATGTCACCACTCAGTCACTTGACCCAACCCCTAGGGTTTTTGCCCCAGTAGGAGTCTGCCACAAGACAGGGGAGCTTTTGTCCCAAACACTGGGGTTTTCTCAGCTGTGCGAGGTATTAGATGAGTACCCTCTCTGAGGTCTCCACATGCTCTGGCAACATGGACACACACCCCAGGACCTCCACCCTAGACTGCAATCCAGATCCAAGCAGGTTAAAGCAAGAGCAGTTACCCCTTAGACTGGTGCTTGGTCCCCCTACACTCTGCAGGCCAGGATATGAAGCTGCTTCATGGCACTGGCTGGTTGTGCTGGCGTCTCAGAGGCTTCTCGCCCCAGGGGTAAAAGTCATGCACTCCCACTTACTCATCCCAAAGTCCCGACTGCACTGACCTCTTACTTTGTCCTTTTCATCTATGTGTTGATAGATCTGGAAATGGCCACAGCTGCTGATCTGGAGTCCCTCCTGCTGCGACTGGTCAGTCCTGCGCTGGGGCTAAAGCCTCGGAGTGGGGCTGGGCTCTGCTCCCAGAACGCTGCACTGGATTCCTGCCATCCTGTGAGGCTGTCCTCAGTGAGAGGTTAGCTTCTCTATGTCATTTTGTGGGTTCTGCAGTTCCAAAGTTTGTTTAGAGTCCCCTTTTTTACATGGATTGGGGAAGCTGGAAGCCAGAGCTGCGGGAAGGTTGTGCTTCTACTCCGCCATCATTGCTCCTCCCCCCTTGGTATCTTTTTCAAGAGGAGATCAGTATTTTTTTTTCAATTTCTATTTTTTTCCCTCTGGTTCTAGAATATCAGGGCAGTTTTCCTTGATAATTTCTTGAAGAATGATTTCTAGGCTCTTTTTTAAATCATGGTTTTCAAGTAGTCCAATAATTTTAAATTATCTCTCCTAGAAGTCTTTTCTAGGTCATTGGTTTTTCCAATGAGATTTTTCACATTGCATCCTATTTTTTTCATTTGTTTGGATCTGTTTTATAGTGTCTTGATTTCTCATAAAGTCATTAGTTTCCATTAGCTCCAATCTAATTTTTAAGGAATTATTCTCTTCAGTGAGTTTTTGAAATTCCTTTTCCATCTGACCAATTTTGCTTTTTAAAGCATTCTTCTCATTGACTTTTTGAGTCTCTTTTGCCATTTGAGTTAGTCTACTTTTTTGTGTTAGTCTATTTTTAAGGTGTTATTTTCTTCAGTCAGGCTGTTGACTCATTTTTCAGGATTTTCTTCCATCATTCTCATTTCTCTTCCCAATTTTTCTTCCACTTTTCGTACATGATTTTCAAGCTCCTTCTTGAGCTCCTCCATGGCCTGTGACCAGTTCATATTTTTCTTGGAAACTTTTGATGCAGGAGCTTTGACTTTGTTGTCTTCTTCTGGTTCTATGTTTTGATCCTCTTCATCCCCCAAAAAGGATTCTATAGTCTGATTGTGCTTCCTCTGTTTGCTTATCTTGCCAGGCAATTTCTTGACTTTTGAATTCTTTGCCATGGCAAAACTCTGCTTCCAAATGGATAGTGATGTGTCCTAACTTTCTGGGGTTTTGCACAGCTGTTGTTAGAGCTATGAGGAGTGCATCCTCTCTACTGCCACTACAACCTCTGGCACACTGGCAACACATGCCAGGACCACCACCTAAGACTATGAACCAGATACCATCAGGTCAAAGTAAGAGCAATTCCCCTCTGATCAGTCACTTGGTCCCCCTAAGATCAGTAGTCCTGGAGCGCAGGAAGCAGCCACATGGCAATAGCCACAGCTGCAGCTGCTTCTGCCTCTGCCACCCCAGGGGCAGGAGCCAGACAGCACTCTTCTTTTACCCAGTTCCAATAGAGTTCCATACTGAACTTTTACTTTCTCTTTGGCATTCATGGGTTGGGAAATCTGGAAACCACCACAGCTGCCAGTGATTCAGTCTCCCTAAATCTGCTCCAGGAGGTCTGTGCCACTGGTCTGGGTCACCTGCAGTTTGGGTCAATGCAGGTCATGTGGGACTTTGCTCCCAGTTTGGTGTAACAAACCTTTCCTGTAGGCCTACAAGTTTGCTTTCAGTGGGAGATGTGTTTCTTTTCTCTGTCACTTTGTGGGTTCTGTAGTTATTTGTTTAGAGTCATTTTTATAGGTATTGGAGGTGGAGCAGCTGCTCAAGCAAGTTCCTGCTTTTACTCCTGAATTCAAATTCTTAACCCCAGATTTGATACTGATAGGGTAACTTCAGACAATCTCTCTGCATGCTAGTTTTTTCATTTGTAAATATTGGGAAAGAGAAAAAAAACCATAATAGCTTCACCTAACACCAAACTTTTTGACCTAGGGAGGGGTATAATTTGTCCAAAGTCATAAAAATTGTAAATGACAGTAATGAAACTCGAACCCCAGTCATCTGTTTCCACATTCAGTACTTATTTTTTATTAATCAACATTGTCTTATTTCAAAGATTCAGAACCTGAAATTCAGAGAGTTGAACTGACTTGCCCTCTAAGACCTAGGATGAGAGCTCCTTTAAGTATTTGGAAGTATATGGAAGAGGGACCAGGCTTCATCTTTTTGACCCTAAAGGACAGATAAGAGTAGTGGGTGAAAGTTATAATGAAACAAACCAACCAATGAACAACAACAGCAAAAATGGCAAAAAAAAAAAAAACTTCTTAAAAATTATGCCTATTCCAAAACAAAATGCATTGTCTCAGGAAGTTCTGTGTTACTCCTCGTAGGAGATCTTAAAACAAAGGCTTAAATGCTTGTTTCTTGGATATGTTGTAGAGGGGATACTTGTTCAGCTATGCATTGGACTATGTTGCTTCTAGGTTACCTCTAACTCAAGATAGTCTGTGTTTATCTTCCAGAATCACAATCTTGTATTAAAGAAGAATTTTAAAGGAGAAATATTGTGGGGAATTTTAATCAAGGAAAAGAGTAAAGAGCATAAAAGTAATGAGCCCATATTGGAGGGGTGGGGAAGGCATAGGTGACGGGACAGGAAGCAAAACTAGTTAGAGGAGTGGTTCAGTTATGTTGGAAGAGGGGCAAGTCTCAACTTTGTCTACACAAGAGATACACAGAAAACTGGGTCCTGGAAAGGGAAGCCTTGTGGATAGTGGAGTAGGGGACCAAGAAGGTAGAAGAGAAATGGAGAGAAGCCTGTCTGCAGGCAAGGATAAGGATAAGGATGAAGAGCAGAAATGCAAAGAAAAATTTCGTAGAAAATTCATCGTTTTATTCTAGCTATCACTATGTTAGGGGCATTGACACAGGGGTGGGGAACCTACAACCTGCAGGTTCTAGGTTCTCAAATGCAGCCCTTTAACTGAATTCAAACTTCACAGAACAAATCCCCACCCCTGGCTAGAATCAGGAGTTCTTAACCCCGTATCAGTGAATGTTTCTTGGGTCATATTTTGATAACTATTCCAATATACTCAGTTTTTCTTATAATGTCATGTGTATTATTTCATTCATTTAAAGACATCATTCTGAGAAGTTTCCATAGACTTCACCAAAATGCCAAAAGGCTCCATGGAACACACATATATTAAAAATAAAGGTTCAGGACCCCTGGGCTAGATGATCTGGAAGAGAGCTTAGAGTTCTGAATCCTATAATCTTAGAACCCATCTGAATTCCCATTCTTTCCACTAAATCTCACCCTATCATCCAACAAGCACACATTACAGAACATTTTATTTCTGGTCAAGGCGTGGAATCTTTATTAAGATATTTAGGCAATTGTCTTTGTAGGAGCACTAATCATAGCAAAGTTGGAAAAAATGTATCTTTAATGGGCTTTCCAACTAATGAGTTTGTTTTCTTCCAATAAATATATGGAGCTCCCAAACAGTCATTTCTTTATTATCAGCCTGATTAAACTTAATGCATTACTGAAATCCACCTGCAGTGTTTTACATACATAACCTCCAGGGGTTTAAACTTCAGAACTTTAATATTAATTGCTAAATGCATAAACGCAGGCTTTAATCTGTTTCTAAAAGGGATAAAGGAAAATTTCCATTCATCTGCAAGTACTGTGATGTATCTTTTTCCTCACTTTAAAAAGTCGATCTTTTTTCCAAAAGTACATAACAAATGGCCTCAGCGTTTATCCTAATAGGGAATATTTTCTCAAGGTTGAGAGAGAGGGTAGTGTGGTGTATAGAGTGCTGAATCAGGTTAGCATGACCAGGTTCAACCCAAGATTTGAACATGTGTAATCATGAGTAAATCATTTAACCTTTAACCTCAGGCACACACTAAGAATTAGTGACAAAGTTGTGTAAGGGTTGATATTTATAAGACTTTACTATTAGATTACAAGCTCCTCCATTGGAATGTGAGCTCCTTGAGGGCAGGGACTGTTTTTTTTTTTATTTGCCTCTTTTGGTAGTCCTAATGCTTAGCACAGTTCCTAGCATATACTTGGCACTTAATAAATATTTATTGATTAATTAATTCTTTGCATTGGCTAAATCACAATTTTTTTAAATATTGTAATACTTTGCAGTTGTGTCTTTCTCATTGGCCAAAAGAAGCAGAGGTCAAGAAAGATAAGGATTATGAAAAGTCATTTGCATTGACAATGTAGTGATCATTGGTAATTATGGAGAGAGGAGCTCCAGTTGAAATAATTCTGCAGGAAGCCAAATTGCAGAAGGTTTAGTCAGTCTGTAAGTAAACTAAGATTTGTTAGGAACTGTGCTGAATACTATTTTAAACAAAGCAAGAGGAATTTATATATCAAATTGTTTAAGCATAAGATGGGGGAAATGGATAATAGCAGAATCACTAGATCAAGCTAGTCAAGTTTTTAGTTTTGTTTTGTTTGCATGCATTAGTTGTTTTTTTTTTCTTTTTTGAGGGGGGGGGTTGGTATGGAGAAGATGGCATATTTTTTATGAGCAACAGTAATAATAACTACATGTTTAAAGCACTTTTAAAATATGATTTCATTTGGTTTTGACAATATCTTTTTATTTTTTTAATTAATTTATTTATTTATAGTTTTCAACATTCATTTCCACAAGATTTTGAATACAATTTCCCCATCTTTCCCCTACACCACCTCAAAATAGCATGCCTACTGAATATCCCTTCCACCAATCTGTTCTCAATTATATCCTCACGCATCACCCTCTAACTTTCTAGTAGGGAAAGATGGGTTAATATACCCCAGTAGCTGGATATATTATTTACCAGTTGCATGTAAAAAACAAATGTTTAAATATTTGTTTGTAAAACTTTGAGTTCAAGATTTTTTACCTTCTTTCCTCCTCACCCATCCCCACTTGGAAGATAAGGAATTCAATATAGGTTGTACATGTGTAGTTACCCAAATCATTTCCATAGTATAGTGAAAGACTAACTATATTTCCTTCCATCCTTCTATTTTCTCCTTTTGCCCTATCCTTTTTCCAAAAATGTTTGCTTCTGACTACCATCTCCCCAAATCTACCTTCCCTTCTATCCTCCCCCCTCTTGTCCTCTACTGCCCTATTTTCCTGTAGGATAAGATACCCAATTGACTGTATAAGTTATAACCTCCTTAGGCAAAATTCAGTGAGAATCAGGTTGTCCCATTCCCTTTCACTTCCCTTCCATTGTAGCAGTTTTCTCTTGCCTTTTTTATATAAGATGATTTACCCTAATCTATCTTTCCCTTTCTCCTTCTCCCAATAAATTCCTCTCTCACCTCTTAATTTTATATTTTGGATATCATTCCTTCATATTCAACTCATCCTTTGCCTTCTGTCTATGTATACATGAACATAAACCCTCCTATACATACATATATATGGATGTATATATATATATATATATATATATATATAGATATATAGATATACATATATATTCTCTTCAACTATCCTTATACTGAAAAAAATCTTGAGTTAAAATTATCATTTTTGGGGGCGGCCAGGTAGCACAGCGAGTAAGAGCACCGGCTCCAGTGTCAGAACGACCTGGAGATTGAATCCCGGGCTCAGACACTTAGCACCCACCCAGAAACACCTGGCCGTGTAACCTTGAGCAAGTTACTTAACCCCAATTGCTTAGGGGCAGCCAGGTGGCTCAGCGAGTAAGAGCACCGGCTCCAGTGTTGGGACAACCTGGAGATCGAATCCTGGGCTCAGACACAGCACCACACCCAGAAATAACTGGCCATGTAACCTTGAGCAAGTTACTTAACCCTGATTGCTTAAAAAAAAATATATCATTTTTGCATGTAGGAATGTAAATAATTGAACTTTAATAAGTTCCTTATGATTTCTTTTTCTTATTTATATTCTCATTCTTCTCTTGCTTGTTGTATTTGAAAGTCAAATTTTCTGTCAGCTCTGTTTTTTTTTCTGTCAAGAATGCTTGAAAATCCTCTATTTCATTGAATTACCATATTTTCTCTTGTAGCATTATACTCAGTTTTGCTGGGTAGGTGATTCTTGGTTTTTAGGCCTAGCTCCTTTGACCTCCAGAATATCATATTCCAAGCCCTTAGATCCCTTAAGGTAGAAGCTGCTAGGTCTTGTGTTATCCTGATTGTGTTTCCACAATAGGCAGATTGTTTCCTTCTGACTGTTTGCAGTATTTTCCCCTTTATCTGTGAACTCTGTAATTTGGCTATAATATTACTAGAAGCTTTCTTTTGGGGATCTTTTTCAAGAGGGAAGTGTTGAATTCTTTCAATTTCTATTTTGCCCTCTGGTTCTAGAATATCAGTGCAATTTTGCTTGATAATTTTTTGAACGATGGTGTCTAGGCTCTTTTTTTGATCATGGCTTACAGGTAGTCCAATAATTTTTAAATTATCTCTCCTGGATCTATTTTCCAGGTCAGTGGGTTTTTTTTCCACCAATAAGATATTTCACATTGCTTCTATTTTTTTTAATTTGCTTGGATCTGTTTTATAGAATCTTGATTTCTCATAAAGTCATTAGCTTCCAATTGCTCCAATCTAATTGAAGACATTATTCTCTTTGGTGAATTTTTGAAATTTCTTTTCTGTCTGGAAAATTTGGCTTTTTAAGGCTTTCTTCTCATCGTTGGCTATTTGGGCCTCTTTTGCCATTTGAGTTATTCTATTTTTTAAGGTGTTATTTTCATCAGTGTATGTTTGGGTTTCCTTTAGAAGGCTGTTGGCTTGCTCTTCATGATTTTCTTGCATCATTCTCATTTCTCTTCCCCATTTTTCCTCCACTTCTCTTACTTGATTTTCAAAATCATTCTTGAGCTCCTCCATGGCCTGTAACCAATTCATATTTTTCTTGGACACTTTTGCTGCAGGAGTTCTGACTTCACTGTCTTCTTCCTGCTCCATGTCTTGATCCTTTTTGTCCCCCCCAAAAAGAATTCTATGGTCTGTTTGTGCTTCTGTTGCTTGCTCATATTGCCAGCTCATTACTTGACTTTTGAGCTCTTTGCCATGGTAGAACTCTGCTTCCCGAATGGAGAGAGTTATATCCCAAATCGCTAAGGTTTTCAGAGCTGCAGGAGCAATTAGGAGGGCACCCTCTTTACAGCCCCCACAAACTCTGACTCATTGGTCACACACTCCATGACCACCACCAAAGACTGCAATCTACATCCAAACATGTCAAAGCAAGAGCAATTTTCTCTGAATGGTTTCTTGGTCCCCCTACAATTTGCAGGCCAAGAGCTCTGGTAGCAGCCATTCAGCGGTGAATGCACAGCTGCAGTGCTGCACTTCTCTTGCCACTTCTTGACCCGGGAGCAGGGACCAGATTGCCTCTTCCATCTCCCCCATTCCAATAGAGCTTTGCATTGACCTTTTACTTTGTCTTTGGTATTTATGGCTTGAAAAGTCTGAACACCACCACAGCTATTGATGATTCACTCTCCTAAATTGTGCCCTGGTGGCCACTGGTTGGGACTGCCCTGGGGCTGGAACTATGTGGTTCATGTGGAATGCACTTGGCTCCTAGCTTGGCGCAATAGACCCTTCCTGTCTGCCTGTCAGGCTTCCTTCAGTGGGAGATTTTTTTTTTTCTTTCTTTCACTTTGTGGGCTCTGTAGCTCTAAAGTTTGTTTAGAGTCATTTTTCACATGTATTAGAAGTGATTGGAGGAGGAGACCAGCCAACATTGTGCTTTTACTCTGCCATCTTGACTCTGCCCCCAATAATAACTCTTTTTAAAGATGAGAAAACTGAAACAAGGTAAGTTATTTGCCGAGGGTCACACAACCAGTAAGTGTCTGAAGATGGATTTGAACTCAGTCTCTCTGACTCCAGCCAATTATCCTCTACTTCTTTTAGCTTCCTGCTTATAGAAAAGAAAGAAGCATCCACTAGGTAAAGATTAAATATTAGTGAGAAAGTAGAGATACTATAGATAACTTTCTGCCATGGAAGGTAGGAGAAGGTGGAAAAAGGGATACATATTGAGAGGCTAATCTTTGGAAAGAAAAGGGTTACTTCTTCAGAGACTGGAGTAAAGGAGATTAGATATGAGTAAAAGGGAAGGAGAGAGAGATATTAATGAATGGTCATACTTTTTTCTTGTTTAAAACAATTGTCAAAGGGTGGGTGATATTTTGTCTAGTAGCATTGACATTGTGCCTAACCACTTTACCTTTTTAAATTTTTTTTAATCAAAACCCTACGTTTATAACATCAGTAGCTAGTAACAGGACATTATGATCATAAAACAAGCAGAAAAAAAATTCACTCAAATATCTACTTAGACTTCCCATATAAGAAATGCTTTCTTTAAAAGGAAAAAAAATTCAGCTAAAATTACCAATTTATCAACTGTGTCTTACAGTATCATACAATATTACATAATATTGATCAGTCCAACTCTGTAATCAAGGGAGCTGGGAACTTTTTTCTGAACTCTTTTCCAGGTCCAAGTTTGGTTATTTTGAGTTCAGATAGGTTTTATGTTGTGTGTGTGTGTGTGTGTGTGTGTGTATACACAAAGTTATAGGTATTGTTTATATTGTTTTCTATTTCCTTATCACTTTAGGTAAATATTTGGATTTTAATGAAATACTCATTTTATACATTTAACATTTGAAAAAGGTATATTACATTTCATGCAGAAACAACATTCTAAAATAAGTATAAGGGCAGAGTCAAGATGGTCGATTGAAAGCAGGTATGTACCTGAACCCCTCTGTAAATTTATTCAGTAACCTCTAAAAAGTGAATCTGAATGGATTTTAGACTGACATTGGGACATGGAGAGTAGCAGATTCCCAGTCCAGGAAGGTGAACAGAGGACTTGGCAAGGGGAGCACAGAGCATAGAGTGCATGCAGACCCAAGACCAGCCAACAGGGAAGCCAGAGCAAGTCCCAGAAAGCAGATTCACCCACTGCAGGGGTTATTTGTAGACCTCTTACAGCAGGACAGAGTATCTCTTGGAGGTGGGCAAGAGACAAGCCCAGGGTCCACCTGGGGTTTTTAGCTCATAGTATGGATATTTAAAGATCACTTTACTGAACTTCTGGGAGCCAGCACAACTGAGTAAACCCTACTTGCTCTAATCCCCTACTCTGAACATGAAAACCCAGAGAGTATCATCCCAGTGTAAAATCCTATAATAGTGGAACCAGTGACAGGCCTGGGAGTCCTAGAGGAAGGGTATGACTGAGGCTGTACCATGCCTGAAGAGAAGGGTGGGAGGCATCCCAACAAAACTAATCTCAGCAGAACGGTGGGACATCCTGAAGCCCAAGGGAGGTGGAGCCAATAAGTGCCAACACCAGAAGCCCAGGTATGCCTTAGCACAATCAGAGAAATCTGCAGACATCAGTGCAACCTGGCCACAAGCTGCTGGGCCTAACTGAGCTCAACCCCAGGAGCACAGAGGTGGAACCCTGAAGTGGTCAGACCACTGTTCCCCCACACCTTACTCTATGAGCCTCAGGGTAAAGCAGGAGAAACACTGAAAGTCCTGACCTTGGTCTCAGTCTAGAAACCCAGAAGCTACAGCACACAAAGTCAACAACCAGATCCCTAGAAACACAGGTCAGAGTCTTCTGTACCCAAGAACAATAAATACACTTTAAAAGCCAGGAAAGAGGCAATCAAAATGGGCAGGAAGCAAGATGAAAAACAAAAGCAAAAACAATTGAATCTTATTATTGTGAGGAAGAAGAACCAAATTCAAAAGGGGACATCATTGACTCTGTAAACATACCTGAGACCACAGAAGGAAATATGAACTGGTCTCAACCCCAGAAAGCATTCTTGGAAGAGCTCAAGAAAGATTTTAAAAGTCAAATTAGAGAGAAAGAAGATAAGTTGATCAATTCTATTAAAATGAAAAAAAAATCTCACTGAAGAAAATAAATCCTCAAAATTAAAATTTGTGAATTGAGAAGGGAGGTTCATAATCTAACTGGAGAAGATACCTCCTTAAAAATGAAATCTGAACATATGGAAAAGGAGCTTCAAAAACAAACTGAGGAAAAAAATTAGCTAAAAATTACAATCAGTCAGATCAAAGCTAAAGACTCTATGATGCATGAAACCTAAAAACTTAAAAATTAGAAGAAAATATAAAATATTGGGAGCAGAAGCAGGACCTTCCCACTGCTCCAGCTTCCACCTTCCCCTAAACAATGTAAAAGGGCGATTCTAAACAAATTTTAAGCTGCACAACCCACAAAATGATACAGGAAAGCTAACCTCCCACTGAGGACATACTGGCAGGCCCCCAGGAATTGGCCAGCTCAGCACTCTGGTAGCCAGGCCCAGCTCCATGCAGAGGCTTTAGCTCCAGGGCAGGCCTGACCAGCCATCTGCCAGAGATACTCCAGATCAGCAGTAGCTGTTGCCGTTTCCAGATTTATCAACGCATAGATGCAAAGGACAAAGAGAGAGGTCAGTGCAGTCTGGACTTTGGGAAGCAGTAAGTGCGAGTGTGTGGCATTTGCCCCCGGGGCGAGAAGATACTGAGACATCAGAGCAGCCAGCCAGCACCACATGGAAGCTTCAGCTCTTGGCCTGCAGAGTTTAGGGGGACCAAGCACCAATCTGAGAGGTAATCACTTAAAATACCTTAAAAAATAGACTAACTCAAATGGCAAAAGAGGTTCAAAAAGGCAATAAGGAGAAGAATGCCTTAAAAAGCCAATTTTGCCAGATGGAAAAAGAATCTCAAAAGCTCAATGAGGAGAATCATTGCTTCAGAATTAGATTGGAGTAAATGGAAGCTAATGACTTTATGAGAAATCAAGATGCTCTTAAACAGATCCAAACAAATGACAGAATAGAAGGCAATGTGAAATATCTCATGGGAAAAACCACTGACCTGGAAAATAGATCCAGGAGAGATAATATAAAAGTTATTGGACTACCTGAAAGCCACAATCAAAGGAAGAACCTAGAAATCATCCTCTAGGAAGTTCTCAAAGAAAACTGCCCTGATGTTTCAGAAGCAGAGGACAAAATAGAGCTTGAAAGAATCCACCAATCACCTCCTGAAAAAGATCCCCAAAAAAAACCTCCTAGGAACATTATAGACAGGTTCCAGAATTCCCAGATTAAGGAGAGAATATTATAAGCAGCCAGGAAGAAACAAATTGAACATTGTGGAAACACAATCAGGATAACCCAGGATCTGGCAGCTTCTACAATGAGGGATAAAAGGCCTTGGAATATGATATTCTGGAGGTCAAAGGAGCTGGGATTAAAATCAAAAGTCACCTACCCAGAAAACCTGAGTATCGTGTTTCAGGGGAAAATATGGTAATTCAATGGAATAGCGGACTTTCAAGCATTCTTGCTGAAAAATCTTGAGTTGAATAGAAAATTTGACCTTCAGATACAAGAAGCAAGAGAAGCTTGAGAAGGTATACAGGGAAAAGAAATCACAAGGAACTTATCAAAGTGGAAATATTAACATTCCTAAATGGAAAAAGAATAATTGTAACTTATACAACGTTTCTCAGTAGTTGAAGGGAATAGAAATATATATGTCTATATATGAAGGTATATGGACATATGAATTCATATGTGATTTTGTGTATGTATGTTTACAGGCATACATAGATAAAGGGCACAGGACAAATTAAATAGGAAGGGATGATACTTAAAAGGTGAAATTAAGCGGTGAGAGAGAAATATAATGAGAGGAGATGGGGAGAGACAAATTGGGGTAAACTATCTCATATAGAAGATGCAAGGGAAAATTATTACAATGGAGGGGAATTATAGGAATGCAAAAGATAATGGGTCAACCTTATTCCCATTGAATTTGGCTTGAGGAAGTGTATCATCAATGCAATATTCACAATGCCTATGGATATTATAGATATGCTCATGTAATTATCCATCACAAAATATATCAGGCTTACTATATGGGGGAATAAGCTAGAAAATTTATTAAAATCCCAAAAGACTGAGTCCCAAAAGCAGGAAGTCAAAACCATCAGAGTAGTTATGAAGTTGGCAAAGGCAGATAATATAGAAAGCACCCACATTCTCAAGCCTTTAAAACAGAACAGTCTACCTCAGGCAAAGGTCCTCCTTTCCCCACTCACAGCAACCACCCAGCATACAAAAAGTACTCTCCCAGCAGCTCCGGCCCAAGGCAGTCCTCAGCAGGAGTCCTTAGCAGAAATTCTGGCTGACTCAAAAAGGGGTTTGCACTTCCGCTGCCTCTGCTGCTACTGCTGCCGCCATCGCCACCACTGCTAGCCACCACAGGAACTCTAGCTTGGCTTCCACTTCCTCTTGCTCCACCCCTTCCTGGTACATCAGCAAGTCCAATGGGGCATGGAAGATCTTTAAATCCCATCATCCTTACAGGAGGGAATGAAATACACACTAAATAGGGTATCTCACCCTCCAGGAGAGTAGGGGTGGAAGCAGGTGAGAAGGGGGATGATGGAAGGCATGACAGGCTGAGGGGGAGGGAAGTTGGAAGCACCCACTTTTGAAAAGGGAAGGGATCAAAGTAGAGAATAGAAGAAGTGGGAGCTGGGATAGGAGGGAGGGAAATATAGTCAGTCTTTTAAATGTATCTACTATGGTAATGTTTTGCATATATACACATGTACAAACTATACTGAATTGATTGTCTTCCCAGTAAGGGTGGGTGACAAGGGAGGAAGTGAAAGAATCTGGAATTCAAAGTTTTAAAATCAAAATTATATATGTATACTATTATTAATACTATTTTACATGTAATTTGGGAAATAATATATACAGGCCCTGGGGCATAGAGATCCACTGGAAAAGTTGAAAGGGGTATGGGACAAAGTATGGGAGAGAGAAGAATGGAGGAGGGGATATCCTGTGGGACTCCTATTTTGGGGCTTTGGGTAGGGGAAAGATGGGGAGAAAATTTGTAACTCAAAGTCTGTCGGAAATGAATGATGTAAATCAGAAGTTAATAAAGCATTTGAAAAATGAAAAAAAAAAAGCATTTGTTAAAGCTTACTCCTGACACGTAAAGAAAGAAAAAAAAAGAAAAGAAAAGAAGAGAGACAGGTGTTTATTGTAAAGTTATTGTCCATTTCTGACTCTGTAATGACCATACAACTTATTTAGAAGTTAAAACACTTCACACTGCATAGGAAATTTGCTAGATCAGAGGACTAGGGTTGAATCTCACTCTTATCCACTATGGCCCTTGGCTTCTTCATCTGTAAATTGTGGAGGTTGGGCAGAAGTGACAACCTGGATATGGACCTCATATACCATCTGAAAAACTCCTGCATGCTGCCCAAACCAGATTAAAACATAAATGGGAAATATGTAGCAAAGTAAAGGAAAATATGATATAAAAAAAGGAAATGTCAAATATCTCATTGGAAAAGCAACTGCCTTAGAGAACAGACCCAGGAGAGATAATCTAAGAATTATTGGTTTACTGGAAAGCCATGATTAAAAAAAAATCTGGACAGGATCCTACAAGAAAGTATAAAAGAAAAATGCCCTGAGGTCCTAGAACCAGAGGGTAAAATAGTCATCAAAATAATCCACTGTTCAAATCCTGAAAGAGACCCAAAATTCAAAACTCCAAGGAATACTGTAGCCAAATTCCAGAATTATCACGTCAAGGAGAAAATATTGCAAGCAGCCAGAAAGAAACAATTCAGATATAATGGGACTACAGTCAGGATCACATAGGACTTAGCAGCTTCTACATTTAAAGCTTAGAGGGATTGGAATATGATGTTTTGTAAGACAAAAGACTGTAGGAAAGGATCAATTATTCAGAAAAACGGAGCATAAGCTTTCAGGCAAGTGGATGGTCATTCAATGAAATAAGGGACTTCGAGACCTTCCTCATGAAAAAGCCAGAGCTCAATGGAAAATTTGATCTCCAAATACAAGATTCAAGAGAAACATGAAAAGGTAAACAAGCAAAACACACATATGCACACATGTGCACACACACACATAACTTGTGATTCAATAAGGAGAAACTGTTTATGTACCCATATGGGAAGCTGATACATATTAATATTTAGACTTGTATAATTATCACGACATTTAAAAGGGATATATATATATATATCTATATATATATATAGATATAGATATAGATATATATATATATATAGAGAGAGAGAGAGAGAGAGAGAGACATAGGATGTGAATATAAATGAACTAATCCGATGATAAAAACAAAACTTATTAAGGGGTGCAAGTGGATTGCAATGGAAGAAAAGAAAAGAGGAGGCAGAAAAGGGTAAATTATGCCACCTGAAGTGGGATAAAAACATACTATAGTAAAGGAAAAGAAGTGAGGAAGATGAACATTACATAAACTTTAATCTCATTGGTTTTGGTTCAAGGAGGGAATAACATAATCAGTTAAGTATAAGATTCTAATGTGAAAAGTCACAAAAACTCATTATAGTAGAGTGAAAGGAGGGAGGGAGAGGAGCACTGTATGAAAATTTACTCTCATCACATTGGAGTCAAGGAGGGAATAACATACTTCATTAAGTATAAAAATATTTAATGCCTACATGCATCCTACAGGTGGTAGGAGAGGAAAGGGGGAAAAAAGAGAGAGTGCTTAGAAGGGAGGGAAGAAGTAGCAAGGGCAAAGGGTAGGTAAAGAGAGAGCATAAGGTAAAGAGGGGTGCATAGGGAGGGAATACTGAGGGAGGTGGTGGTTAAAAGAAAAACTCTTAAGGAGGGGAAGGGAGAGGGGAGATATAAAAGTATAAATAGGGGAGTAAATAGGAGGGAGGGAAAGACACAGATGGTAATCATAACTATGAATGTGAATGGGATGAACTCTCCCATAAAAAGGAGGTAAATATCAGAATAGATTAAAAACCATAATCCTACAATATGCTGTCTACAAGAAACACATTTGAAAGAGGGGGATACACACAACGTAAAGGTAAAAGGCTGGATTAGTATATATTATGCTTCAGCTAAAGTAAAAAAATCAGGAGTAGCAATCTTTATCTCAGATATAACAAAAGCAAAAATAGATTTAATTAAATGAGATAAGGAAGGAAACTATATCCTGATAAAGTGCACCATCAAAAATGAAGCAATATCATTATTAAACATATATGCAACAACTGGTATATCATCCAAATTCCTAGAGGAGAAGTTAAGGGAGTTAGAGGAAGAAATAGATAGTGAAATTATACTAGTAGGATACCTCAATCTCCCCTCTCTGTACTTGATAAATCTAACCTCAAAATAAACAAGAAAAAAGTTAAGGCAGTGAATAGAATTTTGGAGAAGGTACATATGATAGAGCTCTGGAGAAAATTTAATGAATATAAAAAGAAATATACCCTTTTCTCAGTGTTACATGACACATACACAAAAATTGACCATGTACTAGAACATAAAATCCTTACAATTCAGTACAGAAAGACAGAGATATTAAATTCATTCTTCTCAAATCATGATGCAGTAAAAATTATATGTAATAAAGGGTCATGGAAAGATAGAATAATAACTAATGGGAAATTAAATAATTTAATCCTAAAGAATGAGTGTGTTATCAGTATAAAATTCACTTTGTCAGAATTTTTTAAAAAAATTATATTTGGGACACTAATTCATTTTTGGTGGAACTGTGAATTGATCCGATCATTTTAGGGAGCAATTGGGAATTATGCCAAAAGAGTTATTAAAATGATTATACCCTATGACACAGCAATAATTCTATTCAGTCTATTTCCAAGGATGATTATAGAAAAAAGGAAAAGGACCTATATGTTCTAAAATATTTTTAGCTGGGGCCGCTAGGTGGCACTGTGGGTAGCATACTAGCTGTAAAGTCAGGAGACCTGAGTTCAAGTCCAACCTCACATATTTGACACTTACTAGCTATGTGACTCTGTGCAAGTCACTTAACACCAATTACCTCTCAAAATAAATAAACAAACGAAATATTTGTAGTAGTTCTCTTTGCGTTGGCAAAGAACTGGACATTGTGGGAATAATCACCAATTGGATAATGGCTTAATGTGTACTTCTATACAATTTTGATGGAATGTCACTGTGCTATAAGAAATGTTGGCATAGACTTTTTAATAGGGCTTATTTGAAGTGTTTTCATCATTATAATTTATTTTGGTTCGTGGTTTCCTTTTTATTTTATCTCTCTATTCGTTAGGTTTTAGAATTATATTTGTGAATGATTTTAGACAATTATTTTCCCATATTCTCAATTTGAAAAAAAAATGGTGTTTTGGTATATCATTTAATTGCCCTGTAAATTTTTGTAAAATTTACCTGCAAATATTTCTGAAATAACTCACTCTCATAACTCCAACTTTTATTTTTATTGTTACTTCTATTTCATTTACTAGAAGGGGATTAGGATCTCTGTTTCATATTATGCTAATTTTGCTATTTTTATAGATAAACATCCATTCCCTTTAAATTAATTGTTAGTTTTGCTAGCATAAAATCACATAGAGCAGGTTCAAATAATCGTATTTTTATGGGTGATTTTTTTTAAATTTCATTGTATTATTTTTTTTATTTTAGTCATTTGGTTTTATTTTTGTTATAGGTAAGATTTTACACACTTAACTCTTACCATGTAACCCTAGGGAAATTACTTAACCCTGGTTGCCTCACCCAAAAAAAATAGATTAGGTTTCATAAGGTCCCATTAAGTTTTATCAATAATTTTTTCAAGGAATTTTATTTTTTTAGTTTTCTTCATGATCCCTATAATATCTTTGCATTTAAAAAAATCTATTTCTTTCCTAATGTTTAATATTTCCTTTCTGTGGCTATTTCACGTGGGTTTGCTAATTTTAAAACTTGAATATTTCTCCCTGTTTTAATTTATTTTTTTATTTGTTAATTTACATCATCCATTTCCACAAGATTTTGAGTTACATATTTTCTCCCCAGTTTTCCCAAGACAGCATTCCCACTCCCCTGCCTCCCCCAATCTGCTCTCTCCCATATCTTCTTCCCCCATTTCCCCTTTGACTTTCCAGTAGGACACAGTGGATCTCTATGCCACAGTGCCTGTATATCTAATTTCCCAGTTACATGTAAAATATTAATAATAATATGGATATATATTTTAAAGCATTTGACTTTAAAACTTTGGATTTCAGATTCTTTCCCTTCCTCCCTTCTCACTCACCTTCACTGAGAAGATAAGCAATTCAATATAGGTTGTACATGAGTAGCTACACAAAATATTTCCATAGTGGATATATTGTGGAAGACTGACTATATTTCCATTTATCCTATCCCACCCCCTTACTTGTTCTATTCTCTACTTTGATCCTTTCTCTTTTCAAAAGTGGGTGATTTCAACTTCCCTCCCCCACCCCAGCCTGCCCTCCCTTTCATTATCCCCCTTCTTTTCTCCTTCCCCTCTACTCTCCTATAGGGTAAGATACCCTATTTAGAGTATATGTCATTACCTCCCTAAGCCAAATTCAATGAGAATACGGTTGACTCATTCCCTTTTGCCTTCCTTTACTTCCCCTCCATTGTGACAATTTTCCTTTGCCTCTTCTATGTGAGATAATTTACCCCCATTCTGTCTCTCCCCATCTCCTCTCATTATATTCCTCTCTCACCTCTTAATTTCATCTTTTAAGTATCATCCCTTCCTATTAAATTGGTCCTGTGGCCTCTGTCTATGTATACCTGTACACATATAAACACACACTCAAATATGTATTCATATGCCCATATACCCTCCTATATAGACATATATATGTGTGTTTACATATACTCAAATATATATACATGCATACATATATATATATATACATACACACATACATACACACATATATGCATTTCTATTCCCTCCAACTATTCTTATACTGAGAAAAGTTTCATAAGTTACAATCACCATTTTTCCATGTAGGAATATAAGTAGTTCAACTCTGATATCTTCTCAGGCTTCTATTGCTTCTTATATTTGAATGTCAAATTTTATATTCAATTCAAGCTTTTTCATCAAGAATGCTTGAAAGTAATCTATTCCACTGAATGAGCATATTTTCCCCTGGAAAATGATACTTTTTGTTTGTTTGTTTGTTTTGGTGGGTAGGTGATTCTTGGTTTTTATCGCAGCTCCTTTCCCCTCTGGAATATAATATTCCAAGCTCTTCCATCCCTCAATGTGGAAGCTGCCAGGTCCTAAGTCATCCTGATTGTGTTTCCACAATATTGAAATTGTTTCTTCTTGGCTGCTTGTAATATTTTCTCCTAGATCTGGGAACCCCCAAACCTGGCTATAATGTTCCTAGGAGTTTTCTTTTGGGGATCTTTCTCAGGAGGGGATTGGTGGACTCTTTCAACCTCTATTTTGCTCTCTGGTTCTAAAACATGAGGGCAATTTTCCTAGAGAATTTCTTGAAGGATGATTTCTAGATTCATTTTTAATCATGGCTTTCAGGTAGTACAATAATATTTAAATTATCTCTCTTGGATCTATTTTCCAGCTCAGTGATTTTCCCAATGAGATATTTCACATTGCCTTCTATTTTTTCCTTTGTTTGGATGTGTTTAATAATATCTTGATTTCTCATAAAGTCACTAGTTTCTATTTGCTCCAGTCTAATTCTGAAGGAATGATTCTCTTCATTGAGCTTTTGAGATTCTTTTTCCATCTGGCAAATTAGATTTTTAAGGCTTTCTTCTCCTCATTGTCTTTTTTGCCTCTTTTGCCATCTGAGTTAGTCTATTTTTTAATGTATTATTGTCTTCAGTCAAGTGGTTGAGTGTCATTTCATAATTTTCTTGCATTGTTCTTATTTCTCTTCCCAATTTTTCCTCCACTTATTTGATTTTCAAAATCTTTTTTAAGCTCCTCTATGGCCTGTAACAAGCTTATAATTTTCTTGGAAGCTTTTGGTGCAGAAGTTCTGGCTTTGCTCTCTTCCTTCTGTTCCATGCTTTGATCCTTTTTGTCCCCAAAATAAGAGTGTGAATTTAGGTTGTTCTGTATGCTTTGCTTCCTTTGCCTGCTCATGCTGCCACTCAATTACTTGACTTTTGAGACTTTTGGCACAGTAGAACTCTGCTAAATGGGAGCTTTATCCCAAATTCTCGGGTTTTCTCAACTGCTGAAGGTATTACTTGGGTGCCCTCTCTGAATCCTCCACACATTCTGGCAAGCTGGTCACACAACCCAGGACCTCCACCCTAGACAACAATCCAGATCCAAGCAAGTTAAAGCAAGAGCAATTAGCCTCATACTCTTAGCTTGTTCCCCCTACAATTTGTAGACCAGGAGCTGAAGCTGACACATGAGGGTGGTTTTATGACCATGGTGCCACAGTTGCTTCTTGCCCTGGGGGCAAAGGCTGTATTGCACTCTGAATTCCCAATTCCCAAAGTCCACACTGCACTGACCTCTCACTTTGTCCTTGGCATCTATGTGTTGATAATTCTGGAAACTGCCACAGCTGATGGTGATTTGAAGTCCCTCCAGCCAATATCTGGTCAGGCCACCCTGAGGCTAAGATCTCTGGCAAGAACAGGGCTGGGGTCACCTCCCAGAGAACTGGGCTGGCCGCTTGTTGCCGGCCTGCTGGGCTGTCCTCAGAGGGAGGTTAGCTTTTCTATGTCATTTTTTGGGTTCTGTAGCTCTAACATTTGTCTAGAGTTATTTTTACATGAATTGGGGGAGGTGGTCAAGGAAGTCCTGTTTCTACTCCTCCATCTTGACTCCTCCCCTCTCTGTTTTGATAACATGAGTTTTAAGATATTTTTCCCCTTTGTGGATTAGTTTAGCTTTCATTCTAGAAAGTTTGGCATGTTATCTCATCATCATATTTTCATTCAGAAGGTGCAATAAGTATTTCTATATTGGCATCCTTTCCTTTAGCCTTCATTTGCAAGACTATCCACATCCATTTCCCAATACAATTATTCTCCTTTTTTTGTATTATTATAAAACCAAAATTCACATTGAAAGATGGAATATTACTCTCCTTTCTGTGCTCATCAATGGATTGAATGAGGGTGCATCTCCAACATTCTTCTGCCTCTGATCTACCTTCTCCTAATTCATTCATTTTCCTACTGTGTGATCCCACCCACAAATCATTTATTCATTATAGAAGATCATTAAGAGATTGAATTCATGAATTATTAGTTCCATCTATCCTTTCATTCTTTTAATTCTCTATAAATTTCTCTTAAATCATTGATCCCTTGGGGTTTTTGTCACTTTTTTGTTCTTTTTATAGTTTTGTGCCTAAATTATTTTTCCAAACATTAGTTTATAAATATGAAATTTTTCATTACATTATGTAGTCTTGTCTTTATAATTATACTTATTTACAATTATTGGGTTTCTCTTCTTCAAAGTGTTTGGAAGATGAATGTACTGCTCACCTCTGATTTTTCATTTTTTGGGGGAATGACTCAGATGTCTCTCTTTTGATGAAGGTCTAGCATTTTTCCTGCTTGATTAGTTTCAACCTTGCAGGATAATTTACCATCTGATGCATTCCTATTTCCTTGATTTAGGGCAATAACATGTTTCAATTTCTTTTTTGTTTCACTATAAATACATAACAATCCTAAGTGATTCATTTTACCTTCTTTGTAGACAAAGCATTTTCTCTTGACTCCTTACAAAATTTGTTTTTGGCATTGAAATTCAGGAAGGGAGAGGGGGTTCCTTATTCTGAAATCTATGGAATTTGTAAATCAATGTTTTGCATTTATGTTTTTAAAAATTCCTATTGATCTCTAATATTTTTGCCTAATCTATATTCTTCTCTGTATTTCCATGTCATTCCCTTCCTCAGAGTCTTCCTGATGAAAGAAAAGTATTAAATATAACACAAAGTTGGCCAGAAACTATTTTTATTGTTTATTCATTATTCTAAATCCAAGAATCATTCTGTGTTTGGGACTTTGGAGGGAGATGGAGAGGGAGAGACAGAGACAGAAAAATATTTGTAAACTAACAAGAGTCCTCTCATAGATTTGGATATATCTCACCAACACAAAATATTTTAATATAATGTTTATAAGAGTTTGAACATAGCAAAATTTTACAATATTTTAAACATAGTTATACAGTTGAGGGTCAGCTTTAGTTTCATGAAATAGAACAGCACTCACTTATCAATTCAGGCATACCCATGGAGAATCAGTTTCCAAAACTTACCCAAACCCCTTTCCTCCTCTCAAGGTCCATTCTCTGCCACCCAGAAATTCCCAGAAGACCTGAATTAATCAGAGACTTCTTTTCTCTGATCAATACCCTAATTCATTTAGCACAAGGATTCTTAACCTTTTTTGTGTATTATAGATACCTTGGAAGTGGTGGGTAGAGCAAGGAACAAAGAACTGGACCTGGAATGAAGAAGACTTGAGTTCAAATTCAGCCTAGATACTTATTAGCTGTGTAATTCTGGGCAAGTCACTTAAACTCTTCCTAATTCAGTTTACTCAACTATAAAATTGTGGATAAGATTATCTACATCTGATAGTTGCAAGAATCAAATGTGATAATATTTGTAAAATACTTAATGCTCTATTTGGCATATAGTAGGTACACAATAAATACTTGTTTCCTTCCTTTGGAAATCTGAACTGCCTGTCCCCTTCTAAAAATAATGTTTTTAAATTTATAAAATGAAACATATAGGATGAAAAAGAAAATAATTATGTTGAAATACAATTTATATCAGTATACTTGGGTATATAAATATGTGTATATGTGCACACACATGGATATAAGTGACATGTCTATATATGAGGATTTCACATAAACATAAACATATGTCTACACACATTTACATATCTTTATAGAACACATATCTATGCATATATATCATATTGAAAAGAATGCTTGTATTCATTGTGAATCTTTGCTTATACACACCTGACAAAGAAAGATCAAATAAAAATTGGGGGGAAATTTTATTGGACAGTATTGTTTTCTGAGAAATTTGATTAAGAATTGATAAAGTATCTTTAAGGGAAATCTATAAATGACTTTAGAGAAATGATTATTTATCAGTATTTTAAGTTAAACTAAAAGGGAGACTATAATCCAACTGTTCCTTTTAATAAAGCATAAAGGAAAAAGGGGCTAAGAAAAATAAAGTTTTACAAAACAACATATAAAAAATCATCTGTGGTATATACATTATCCCACATACATATTACTTCACTTCTCCAAATGCAGAATAGACATCAATTTGTGTTTGTGTGGGTGTGGGTGTGTGTGTCCATGCATGTCTCTCTGTGTGTCTGTGTGTGTAGCCTGGTCATTATAATTATAATTCTGCTGCATTCAATTTTGAGTTTTTTGTTACTATTTTTTTTCATTTTCCTTGTATTCATTGTTGGTATTATTAATCACATAGCATTTTATATCATTTCATCTAGTCTTTCCATGCTTTTCTGTATTCATCATTGTTATTAAGTATTCCATTATATTCATGTGCCATGTGAGTTCAGTCATTCCCAAATCAATAAAGCTCTACTTTCTTTCTTATTCCTTACTACCATAAAATAAATTTTAAAAAATAATGTGGTGCATATTGGACTTTTCTTTTTTTACTGATGTTCCTGGTGAATGCACCAAACACCAAAACCTATCTATCAAAGTATATGAATATTTTATTTATTTTCTTTGCAAAACTCTAGATTGATTGTTTTCCTTAATGGCTATATCAATTCACAAATCCACCAACAATGCAATTATACAATCATATTTCTTCACCCTTTGTAATATTGACAATTTAATTTTTGTTACCTTTGTCACTCTTGTAGGTGTCAAGTAAAATAACAAGTTTATTTTTATATGCATTTTTCTTATTACTAGTTATTTGGAGCTTCTTTCATATTGTTCTTAATAATTTGCAGTTCTTATGAGAACCATTTATTTATATCCTTTCAACATATTTCTGTGGAGAAATTTTCCAGTCTATTTTGATACCTTCTGAAGGATCTTTTTGTATTACATATTGCAATATGACCTTCAATCTTTTTTAGTTTATAGTGTGTTTTTTTCTTTATTCTTATTCAGGAGGATACCTATGTTGCTAAATGATCTCTATGCACTTTATCTTTAGTAACTTATTTTGACTTCTGTAGAATCCATATGTACCTTCAAAATTATTTTCTTTTACTTTTCATAAACTTTTGGGGATGTTTTTTTGGAAAGATAATGGAGTGGTTTAACATTTTCTTCTCCAGATCATTTTCCAGATGAGGAAGCTGAAAAAAACAAGGGTAAGTGACTTGCCCAGTGTCACACAGCTAGTATCTGAGGACAGATTTGAACTCAGGACAGGAGTAAGACAGCAAAGTCAAAACTCCTGTACCAAAAGCTTCCAAGGAAAATATGAGCTGGTTACAGGAAATAGAGGGGATTAAGAAGTATTTTGAAAACCAAATAATAGAAGTGGAAGAAAAGTTGGGAAGAGAAATGAGAATGATGCAGGAAAATAAAGAAAAGAGAGTCAACAACCTGACTGAAGAAAATAATAGACTAACTCAAATGGCAAAAGAGGATTAAAAAGGCAATGTGGAGAAAAATGCCTTAAAAAGCCAAATTTGTCAAATGGAAAAAAAATCTCAAAACCTCACTGAAGAGATTAATTCCTTCAGAATTAGATTGGAGCAAATGGAAGCAAGTGACTTTATGAGAAATCAAGATACTACTAAACAGATACAAACAAATCTTAAAAAATAGAAGGCAATGTGAAATATTTCATTGGAAAAACCACTGACTTGGAAAATAGATCTAGGAGAGATAATTTAAAAATTATTGGAATATAATATACCAGAAAGCCATGATCAAAAAAAAGAACCTAGAAATCATCCTTCACAAAGTTGTCAAGGCACATTGTCCTGATGTTTTTGAACCAGATGGCAAAATAGAACTTGAAAGAGTCCACCAATCACATCCTGAAAAAGATACCCAAAAGAAAACTCCTACCAATATTATAGCCGGGTTCCAGATTTCCAAGATCAAGGAGAAAATATTACAAGCAGCCAGGAGGAAATAATTTGAAAATTGTGGAAACACAGTCAGGATAACACAGGATCTGGCAGCGTCTACAATGAGGGATGGAAGGGCTTACAATATGATATTCCAGAGGTCAAAGGAGCTGGGATTAAAACCAAGAATCATCTACCTAGCAAAACTCAGTATCATGTTTCAAGGGAAAATATAGTAATTCCATGGAATAGAGGACTTTCAAGCATTCTTGATGAAAAAACCAGAGTTGAATAGAAAATCTGACATTCAGATACAAGAAGGAAGAGAAGCATGAGAAGGTAAACAGGGAAAAGAAATCATAAGGAACTTATCAAAATTGAACTATTTACAATCTTACATGGAAAAATGATAACAGTAACATATGAAACTTTTCTCAGTATGAAAATAGTTTAAGGGAATGTAAATGTGTATGTGTGTGTATATATGTACACATTCATATATACATACATCTATATGTCTATATAGGGGGGTATATGGGTGTACAAATATATATGTGAATGTGTGTATATACGTGTACAGGTATACATAGACAGAGAGTACAGGACCAATTTAATAGGAAGGGATCATACTTAAAAGGTGAAATTAAGAAGTGAGAGAGGAATATAATGAGGGGAGATCGGGAGAGACAGAATAGGGTAAATTTCTCATATAGAAAAGGCAAAGGAAAATGGTTACAATGGAGGGGAAGCACAGGAAGGCAAGAGTGAACGAGTCAACTTTATTTTCATTGAATTTTGCTTAGGGAGGGAATGAAATACACATTAAATAAGTTATCTCCTCCTACAGGAGAGTAAGGGGTAAGGGGATGATTGAGGGAATGATGGAAGGGAGGGCAGGCTGGTTGGGAGGGAAGTTGGAAGCATCCACTTTTGAAAATGGACAAGATCAAAGTAGAGAATAGAACATATGGGGGTGGGGTGGGGGGGAGGGAAATAAAGTCAGTCTTTCACAATATATCCCCTAAGGAAATGTTTTGCATAGCTACACATATACAACCTCTATTGAATTGCTTTTTTTTCCAGTAAGGGTGGGTGACGAGAGAGGAAGTGAAAGAATCTGGAATTCAAAGTTTTAAAATCAAATGCTTAAATACATATAATTTTACATGTAATTGGGAAATGAGATACACAGGCACTTGGTCATAGAGATCCACCATGCGCTACTGAAAAAATTGGAGGGGGGATGGGAGAAGATATGGGAGAAAGCATATTGGGGGAGGGGATCTTCAATGGGATAGCTATTTTGAAGTGGTGGGTAGGGGAAAAATGGGGAGAAAATTTGTAACTCAGAATCTGGCAGAAATGAATGATGTAAACTAAAAATAAATTAGAGAAAATAATAAAAAAAAGGACTATACTGAAAAATATATGAACAAGAAGTTCTTAAGAGAAGAAATCCAAATTATCAATAGTCTTTTAAAAAGTTCCTAATTTGTAATAATTAGAAAACTGAAAATTAAAGCAGGGCTGAGGCTTGACTTCATACCCATCCAACAGACTGCTGTAATTGACAAAAAAAAAAAAAAAGATGAGATACCTTATAGATATGTGTTGTATTGGAAAAGATCAAGTATTTCTACAGGTCTGAGAGAAATAGGTCAACTAATTATGACTACAGTTTTCTGAAGTTATAGTAGGATAAATGGATTTGTTGAGGACAAGAACTGTTTCATTTTTATCTTTTGATCTTTTGTACATAACATTTTTCCTGGCATATAGAAGGCACTAAGTAAATCTTTGCCGAAATCTTTGGCCTCTTCCCTTCCTCATCCCCCACTCCAGTTCTTAGCACCGTTTCTAGCACATAGTATACTCTTGATAAATGCTTATTGGATGAATTACTGAATCAGAGACCACTCAAACTCTACCCATCTTAAAGGAACATGTTCCTTGATTTTAAGTTCAGATTGGGTCAGCTAAGTGGTGCACTGAATAGAGCACCAGCCCAGGAGTTAGGAGGACCTGAGTTCAAATCCTGCTTCAAACACTTGACACTTCCTAGTTGTGTGATCTTGGGCAAGTCACTTAACCCCAATTGCTTTTCCTTCTCCCTTCCAAAAATGAAAATTAAAAAAAAAAAACTATTAAGTTCAGATCATCGAAGCTATGGTAGAACACTTATGTTCCTTCAGGCTAGGGACAGTTTCATTTTGGTTTTAGTATCCCCATACATTGCATAATTTCTGGCATATAGTAGGAATTTAATAAATACTAGTTAGTTCATTTTTCAATTTCAAAATGGTCAAATTATTTCCACTGAACTTGAGAAAACCATTATTGTAAGGAACTCCCACTGTCAGCCCAGCAGAAATGGAAGAGAGGGAGGAGGAGGAAGAAGCCAAAACCTATAAACCATTTCACTGTTTTCCCAAATTATACTACTGTTTTTTGCAGTACTATTCAGATTTTTTCTCTGTCTGTCTGTCTGTCTCTTTCTGTCTCTCTCTTTGTCTCTCTCTGTCTCTATGTGTGTCTCTCTCTCTCTGTCTCTGTCTCTCTCTGTTTTTCTCTGTCTGTCTTCAAACAACTTAAAAAAGAAAAGCAATATTAAATTCCAGTCATTTTGTGCTTTGTATCACATGACTGGTGATGTTGAGCATTAGTATCAAGGCAAATGTAATACGGATGCTATTCTTTAGTGTTATCTTTTCCACTTGTCCAATTATACTGAGGAATGAAGAACAGATTACCTTGCACATAAGGTAGATTCCATTGAAACAAAGCTGAGATTTATAGTCCAGGGCAGAAGTAGATCGTGTCTCTGCTGCAGTTGTGTGAGAATGCATGTGTGTGTGTGTGTGTGTGTGTTTAAGCTAATTCACTATGATAGACAATAAATAATAAGCAATCCTGTCATTCCTATCTCACTAATGAGAAATTCTGCCAAGAAAGAAAGAGTTCCCTTCATTATTTAATAATTTTCTAGCTGACAGTTTCTCCAAAGGTCCCAATGTGAAAATGCTGCAAAACATTGACTTTTCCCCTCACTAATCAGGCTTGGAAGAGGGGCAGATTTAACAAAATATTAATAAAGAGATGAATTTGCTGACCACTGGCACTTTTACCAACTGTCTTCTAGAGTCATCAGTGAGTGCCAAGACTGTATGTTGAATTTGATACAAATAGTTAAATTCTCACTTATCACACTGGATAACAACTATGCTGTAATGGACTTGGCCATTGAGCAGCATTTACATCAGCATTTTTCTATTCTGGATCCTTTTCAAGTGGATTTATTTATTGCTATACCACAAGGATATTCTTATGAGACAGTATCACCTAAAGTGAAGTTTCACAGTATGGACCCTATAATATTTTTACTTTTCTGTGTAGGTTTCAGCTTGCAAGATCACCATTCAGGTGACTATTTGCATTGCTGTACTTTGCAGCTGGGATGCAGTCACCCTATAAAACATATTGATTATGACCTCAGTCTCTGAACAATTAGGCATGGGTAGGCAAACAAGAAAGAGCATTTCGCTCAGCTGCCATTTTGAAAATGACCATTTTATAGGTAGCTTTATTAATACAGACAAAAAAAAAAAAAAAGCCAGGAAGACCTGGGTCCAAATCATACTTTTGACACATGCTGGTTGTGTAGCATTGGACAAGTCATATGCCTTTCAGTGCTGTAGACAACTCTTTAAGACTCTAAGTTGCAGAGATGGTTATGATTTGCATTAGTAGATGGATTTCCCCACCCAGGAATCCCCTGCTAGAAAGAAATCAAAGGTATAGTCTATAGTCCTGAACCTAAAAATGAAACATTTTAAACAGAGAAATAAAATGGTATTACCACCTACTCTATGTACTATATTATGTATTTATTTATTTTTGCTTTTTGGAGGGCAACTGGGGTTAAGTGACTTGCCCAAGGTCACACGGCTAGTTTTTGTGTTAAGTGTCTGAGGCTGGATTTGAACTCAGGTCCTCCTGACTCCAGGGCCAGTGCTCTAATGCACCACCTAGCTGCCCCTCTATATACTGTATTATAAAGAAAGTTTGTATTTTGGGGGAAAAGCTTGTATGAAAGCTACAAGTATTCTGGAGCCTGATCATACTAACTTAAAGCAAATTGTTAAAATTTCACAGCTAATTGTAAATTTTAGCATGAGCATTTACAGTTCAGAAACAGGCAAAAATGCTTCAAATCAGGGATGATACATTGTCTGGGTATTGTTTAGATATTAGAAAGTGATAGAGAAAAGGTTGAAGATGCAGATTAAATTTAAAAGTGTTTTGTGTGTACATCATCCCCTCCCCCAAGAGCTGAATGTTAAATATTTATCAGCATACCACTAATTAAATCTCACATGTTTTTTTTTTTGCAACCCATGATTCAACATATTTGGATGGAGGTGTAAACTCATTATGAATAGCTTTCTATCTTATCTCAAATAACCTTTAGTGGTAAAGGACAATGGCTAGGAATTCTAATATACTTCTTTTCTTCCAGCTTGAATATTCCCCTTCTTTCATTTTATCCTTATGACAGCTCTAGAAGGAAGATGTCATCCATTATTACCATTTGCTAAGTAGTCCTAACATAATAATCCAAAGTCAAAATAAGAACTCTGAATGGGATGGCATTATATTTTGAATGTTTGCAATTATGCAATTCCCATTGAGTTGTTTCTGTTTGCCTTTTTGAAGTTTTATTTGTTTGTTTTTACTTATTTATGTCAACATGTATAGGAGCTATGATTGCTTCAGAATGAGAAATTCCTAGTGTGTATGCTCATACCAACACAGATCGCATACATTATCAAATCTATGTTTGGATAAATAAGTTTAAGGGAGTTGCTTGAAGTGAATAAATTTTGCGAACATACGTAAAGTGTTAATTACCAAAGACAGGACATGAAACCAAGTCCACATGACTACAATCATAGCCTGCTGTCTACTGATAATGTGCTTCTACAATGTCATTGAAATGAAGAAATAATGCTTCTTCCCACTACTCCTGTGTCTTCAGTGGATACATAAGGTCATTAGAAACAAAATGATTTTTTTAATTCTTTTCTGTTACAAATTAATTCCATTCCTTTCAATTTTGGAAGAAAGGAGGAAGAGATTGAATTTAATCTTTATTTTGTCTTCTTTTTTCACTTCACTGAAACTTTTGAATATCTGAATGAATTTATTTATTTTTAAATGTAATATATTGTATTGGTGATTTTTGTTCTGTACATCATAGTCATTTTGGGGGAAAACAAAATTCTTCTCATTCCCTTCTAGAATGACTCTTTCCTCTCCCTCATGATAAATAACCAACAAAAATATTCAATGAAGTGAGAATTTCTCCTTATTTCAATAGCAGCATTTATGTAGTCTTTTAAGGTTCACAAAGTATTTTTACAAATATCTCATTCTATCCTTACAACAGCTTTGGGAGGGCCGTGCTATTATTATCCCTGTTTGTCAGATGAGGAAACTAAAGAGGTTAAGTGGTCTTCCCTGTCTGATTCAACTTGTAATTATCTAAGACCAAATTTCATATCAGGTCTTCCAAACTCTAGTTACAGAACTTGATGTACTACACCCTATGGCTGTCTAAATTCTGAATCCATTTATACAGCTTATTTCATGTTCTTTGATTACTTACTTTATTTACAATTCCAGTTTCAAGCTAAAAAATTTCGCCTTTATTATTGTTTTTAAGCTTCCTGGGAGTCAAGATGGCAGAGTAGAAACAGGACTTCCATGGGAATCCGGCTTCCACCTCCCCCAATTGATGTAAAAGGGGACTCTGAAAAACTTTGGATCTACAGAACCCACAAAATGACACAAAGAAGCTAACCTTCTGTGGAGGATAGCCCAACAGGCAGGCAGGAATCAGCAACCTAGTCCAGGCCCACATCAAGGTTTTACCCCAGGGTGGGCCTGACCAACCACAAGATGGAGGGACTCCAGATCACCAGCAGCTGTGGCCATTTCCAAAATTATCAACACAAAGATTCTAAGGACAAAGTGAGAGGTCAATGCAGTGTGGACATTGGGATTCAGTAGTTGGGAGTGTGTCAGACTCTTCCCCTGGGCGACAAGCTGCTGAGAAGCCACGGACCTGCAACAAACCACCCCCACATGGCAGCTTCAGCTACTGGCATACAGAGTGTAGGGGGACAAAGTGATCAATCTGAGGGGTAATCACTCTTGCTTTAACCTGATAGGATCTGGATTGCAGTCTAGGGTGGAGGTTCTGGGGTGAGCAACCAGCTTGCCAGAGCATGTGGAAGCTTCAAAGAGGGCACCCAACTAATACCTTCAGCAGCTGAGAAAACCCCAGCTTTTGGTACAAAGCTGCTTTGTCTGGTAGAAGAATCCTACTGTGGCAAAAAGCCCCAAAGTCAAGTAATTGAGTGGTAAAATGAGCAGGCAAAGGAAGCAAACCAAGCAAAGCAATCCAACATTAGATTCCTATTTTGGAGACCAAAAGGATCGAAGCATAGAACAGGAGAAAGACAGTGAAGTCAGAACTCATGCACCAAAAGCTTCCAAGAAAAATACAAGCTGGTTACAGGCCATAGAGGAAATTAATAAGAGAAGTGGAGGAAAAATTGAGAAGAGAAATGAGAATGATGCAAGAAAATTATGAAATGAGAGGCAACAGCTTGACTGAGGAAAATCACACTTTAAAAATAGACTAACTCAAATGGCAAAAGAGGCTCAAAAAGGCAATGAGGAGAAGAATTGCTTAAAAAGCTGAATTGGCCAGATGGAAATAGAATCACAAAAGTTCACTGAGGAGAATCATTCCTTCAGAATTAGATTGGAGCAAATGGAAGCTAGTGACTTGATAAGAATTCAAGATGCTGTTAAACAGATCCAAACAAATGAAAGAATAGAAGGCAATGTAAAATATCTCATTGGGAAAACCACTGACCTGGAAAATAGATACAGGACAGATAATTTAAAAATTACTGAACTACCTGAAAACCATGATCAAAGACAGAACCTAGAAATCATCCTCCAAGAATTCTCAAGGAAAATTGCCCTCATGTTTTACAACCAGAGGGCAAAATAGAGGTTGAAAGAATCCACCAATCATCTCCTGAAAAAGATCCCCTCCAAAAACACTACTAGGGGTATTATAGCCAGGTCCCAAAATTCCCTGATCAAAGAGAGAATATTGCAAGCAGCCCAGAAGAAACAATTTGAATATTTTGGAAACACAATCAGGATAACACAGGATTTGGAAGCTTCTACCCTTGAGGGATGGAAGGGCTTGGACTATGACATTCCAGAGGTCAAAGGAGCTGGGAATAAAACCAAGAATCACCTATCCAGCAAAACTGAGTAACATGTTTCAGGGGAAAATATGGTAATTGAGTGGAATAGAGAACTTTCAAGCATTCTTGATGAAAAAACCAGAGTTAAATAGAAAAATTGACATTCAGATACAAGAAGCAAGAGAAGTATGAAAAGGTAAACAGGGAAAAGAAATCATAAGGAACTTATCAAAGTTGAACTATGTACATTCTTACATGGAAAAATGATAGTTGTAGCTTATGAATTTTTTTTTCAGTATGAAAATAATTGAAGGGAATGGAAATGTTGGTGTGTGTATGTATATATAGGAGCATATGTGGACATATGAATACATATGTGAATGTGTGCATATATGTTTACAAGTATACACAGATAGAGGGCACAGAACAAATTCAATAGGAAAGGATGATACTTACAAGGTGAAATTAAAAGGTGAGAGGGGAATTTAATGAGAGGAGATGGGGAGAGACAGAATGGGGTAAACTATCTCATATGGAAGAGGCAAGGGAAAATGGTTACAATGAGGGGAAGAACAGAAAGACAAAAAGGCAAAACTTTATTCTCATTGAATTTGGCTCAAGGATGGAATGGCATACACAATAAATAGGGTATCTCACCCTATAAGAGAATAGGGGAGAAGGGGATAAGAGGGGGATGATGGAAGGTAGGGCAGGCTGGCGGGAGGGAAATTGGAAGCACCCACTTTTGAAAAGGGACAGGATCAAAATAGAGAATAGAACAAGTGGGAGGTGGGATAGGAGGGAGGGAAATATAGTCAGTCTTTTAAATGTATCTACTATGGTAATGTTTTGCATATATACACATGTACAAACTATACTGAATTGATTATCTTCCCAGTAAGGGTGGGTGACAAGGGAGAAAGGGAATGAAACTGGAATTCAACATTTTAAAATCAAATTTTAAAAAATATACAAATGCAATTATTAATACTATTTTACATGCAATTGGGAAATAAGATATACAGGCATTGGGGAATAGAGATTCACCATGCCCTACTGGAAAAGTGGAAGGGGGTATGGGCAAAGATATAGGAAAGAGCAGATTGGAGAAGGGGATATCCTGTGGGACCGCTATTTTGGAGTGGTGGGTAGGGGAAAAATGGGGGAAAATTTTGTAATTCAAAATCTGGGGGAAATGTATGATGTAAACCAGAGGTTAATAAAGCATTTGAAAAAAATAAACTGTCTTAGAGTATATCACTAATAGTGGCATTAATGGATTAGACTTAATAGAAAGTTATCATTTGACATATTATGTTCTAGCAAAAGATAATTAAAGAAATTAATATATACATACATATATGTATACACATGTATTTATGTGTATACACACATGTGTATATGTTTGTATACACACACCTAATATACTTGTTCAAATTCTCCTCCATCCTTCAAAGACCCAGGTCAAGCTTATACCTTCTCCATGAGCCTTTCCATATTTCCCATTTAGAAGTCAACAGTCTCATGTTAAAACACTTTGGAAATTTAAAAACATGATATCAATGCTAGTTATTACACACACACACTTATGCACAAATATGCATTTATTGACATGTACATCTATGAACAGAAATTGTGAAGTACTTCTCTGAGATTGATTTTTTTTTGACAAGGTAAAGGGGGCATTCTCTTTCTCATTACTTATTAAGTATTAGTCGCTTAATAGACTTTGCCTCAGTCAAACTGAGACCTGTTGAAGATCTTAGCTTGAAAAGATTCATGTCCCCCAATTCAACCTGGGCCATCTCCAGTTGTTCTGATCTATTTGGGGCCACTGAATCTAGATGATTCTGGAGAAGAAAGTGAGGTTGGTGACTTGGTACAGCCTTCCCTCACTTAAACTTAATTCACTTGCATGTCATGGTATCACTTCTCTGATGTCAGGGTCCTCTTAAAGAATGAAGGGCAAATAGCAGCAGCAGTAGCACACACACACACACATATGCATACGTACATATTCATATCATATATAGAGAGAGTCTCTATCATCAGTGTCTAGTATGTTTGGCCAATAGTATATATTCAAAGTCTGCTAAATAGATTGTTAAAATGAGTACAATTACAGATATTGTGACAATTGATAAAAATACATTATACTGACTTCTTAAGCCATTTATACATAATGGATTCTGGCGCATGTACGAAGTACCTCTGTTTCTATGGTACCATGTGGAAGACACTTGGAAGATTTATAGACGCTAACCTGCTAGCTGCTCCCCCAAATTTTATTTAAAAATCTTTAGAATGTTACACAAAATTTAAATATTATATCCTTATTAGGGAACAGAAAATCTCATGCAGTTTGATGTATCTCTTTGTTACAAATGCCCTACTCCCCATTTAGCATTGATGGCACCTTCTACAAGAACCTTCAAAATTAGAAATGCGATAAACACATCCCAAAATGTTTGAGGATAACCAGACAAACTGTTTCTGATTACTACTCTCAGGTGGGTCATATTCTTATGCAATAAAGGAAACAGGCAATTACTAAGACAGCTAGCTCTAAATGAACACAGCTAGAAGCAAATTTGAACAAATGACTAATTATCAAATGGCTCTAGTTTTGTTTATCAGTATTTTGAGTCTTTCAAAAAATAAAGTTTCTCTATTCTTTTTCTAATTCTCATGATTTCTTCTTTACTACTGCTTTTAGGATTGCTTAATTGATTGCTTTTGAGGTTTTTGTTCACAAAGATGTACATGCTCCTCTGTTTTACCTGTATACCTAAAATTTTGGTATGTTTTCTCATTATCACTTTTTTTCTAAAGAGTTGCTCATTGTTTCTAATTATCTTTTATCTTTCTGTCACTACCATGCAGCTTTGTAAATTTTTGACACCAAGTCCCCCTTTTCTTCTTACATTTGCTTACACATACTCTCCAAAGGGTGAGTTTTCTAGCATGAATTTAGAAAGGAAAAAAGGATGGAAAATCAGAAATAATACACACAGATTAACCAAGCAGGAATTCATTCACTTTTTTAAAAGAGCTGCTTTGTCCAATACTGAGTACTACCCATTGTTTTTAAATCTGATTTATTTTGGTATAGACCCCTGGCCAGGCTTGGCCCTTGATACTGCCTATAACAAAAGTTTTTAATTTCTGTTTCATGGTTGCCATTGGCAGTTTGGTGAAACCTATGTATCCCTTCTCAGAATGATGTTTTGAATACATGAAACACAATGCATAGAATTACAAAGGAAACCAGTATAGTTATCAAGCTATTTAAAAATCAAGTCTATGGGACCCAGGTTAACAGTCCAATTAATTCTAGCAACTTCCTGGATTTTCTTTTATAATCTGCTGTGACTACAGTTACTATTGCATCAGATAATCCAGCCAAGGGATAGACAATCTGCTTTCCTATTCATGTCAGGTCTGTAGATTTCATAGTAGAAGGAACATTAAAAGTTATTTAGTTCATCTCTTCTCAATTTTTCAGATCAGTAAATGGAAGCACAGAGAGGTTAGGCCACTTGTCCAATGTCACACAGCTAGTACAAATAACAAAGAAATATTTTGAACCCAGCTCCTCTAACTTCAGACTCAACATTCTTTCCATTATATCACATTGACTCTAAGGCATTGAAGGAGAATAACTAATATCCAAGGACCTGGAATAAGGTGTCTTTTTTCTTTCCTGTTTTGTTTTGGTTTAAAATCCCTGGACATTTCTGAGACCAAATGTAATTCAGAATATCTTTCTTAAGGACCTACTGTGCAAGGCATTGTGATTTCAAAATAGAGACACAAAATCAAACCAAGCCCAAATAAAAAAAGGTCCTGTCTTCAAGAGTTTCTCTATTCTTTAAAAAAGGTACAGCATGTAAACTGATAAGTATGTGTAAATGGTATGTAAAGAAAAGCAAAGCATGTTATGCACATGGAGAATGAGAGACAAGAGATAGATGTAGAAAAAGAAAAACAGGGAAGAACACAGAGAGAACATTATATATGAGCAGGGGTGGGAGTAAGAAACTTGACATTACATCCCACCCATTCCCATTGCCTTGTCTCAGTTTTGGGTAAAACCTTATGAAACTTAAAACACAAATATGATATTCAAGCTCCTGGGCAACTAAGTGATGCAGTGGGTAGAGCACCAAGCCTGGAACCAGGAAGTGCTGAGTTCAAATCCATCTTCACCCACTTTTTAACTGTGTGACCCTGATTAAATCAGTATTTGCTTCAGTTTCCTCATCGGTAAAATAAGCTGAGGAAGAAAATGGCAAACTCCATTATCCATATATCAAGAAAACCCCAAAAATCAGGTCATAAAGAATAGGACACTATTGAAACAACTGAACAACAACATTTAGGCTCCTACTAAATATGGACAGCAGAACCACTGTAATTCACTGGGTTGTGTTCACTTCGTTCTACATAGATAGAAACAAGACAAAAAAGATAGAAAACAGTTCTGAGTGCTTTACTGGTCGTGTCCTTTTCTGAATGGAAATCAATAAAACAATAAATAAACTGTCAATTTAAACATAGCTGAGCCCTGTCTTTCATATTCCCTATGGTGCATTTAGGGAGAAAGAAGCTTAATTCCTATTGAGTTTTTCATACGAATTTAGTAAAAAGCCCTATAAATCTTAGGCTGACTGAATGCTATTTTTCCATCTACCTTAGCAGAGTATCACTCATGTGTGTATTGAGGTGGGGGTGTTGAGTAAGGGGAAGCTTGTCTGCTATTGCCAAAAGAATCAGAAAACAGGTTTTGGGGGGAATAATTGTAAAAATGAACTATTAGTATATTCCAGGAGAAAAAAGCTAGAAATAGGTGAGGGTTCAGCAGAGCATGCGAATCTTCACCTGTAATTTGGACAAAGCCTAAACAAGTAGAATATCTCACTTGTATTAAACCACAGAATAAAGAATGAAAGGTGAGTTGTTAGACCTCATTATTTTTCCCTTTCCAGATAATAGAACACATCTGCTAAATCACTTAATAAAGTATGGTTAATGTAGAAAACAGAGTTAACATTCTAACATGACAATGATATGAAATATTCATTTTAAATATAATACTTGTCTTTCATTACAAAAGGAAAACAGAAAGAAAATCATTTTGGTTTTGATTTCCCTGGTGCAAAAGTGAAATGGAAATAATTCAACTAAGTTTAGTTTCTGTAAAGTCACAGAGTTTTTGACAGGCTATGGAGGTCTGTAAGGAACTGTGATTTTTATAGGAATGGTCAAATTTCTTTTCATTTAATGGTGTAACTCAGAAAGACAATATATCATGCTTTCCTTATATTTCAGTTAAAAAGATTAATGTTCAAGTCATACCTGTGACATATGCTAACTATAGGACCATGGATAACTGATAATTTCTCAGTGCTCCAGTCAACACTAAGTTCTGAATGAGTTACTTTAGTGTTTCAACGGAGGGAATTTCTATATTGTTGATTCTTTACTTAAAGGAATTAATAAATTTGGATGCACTTTCCACCAGTAAGATAGTACTAGAGATAAACCTGGGGTTTGGTGGGTGGGAGACAGATAAAAGGAAGTCAAGAAGAAAGAATCATGCCAGGAAAATGGGTAGAATAACATGCAAATCAATTAAGATCATTTGAAAAGCATTTCCATAGACAATTTAAGAATTTTTCAAGGTACCTATTTCTGGGTGAAAATTAATTTAGGGTAGTAATTTGGCTCCACCAAATAAATGATTATTGAATGAATGCCAACATTTCTAAAAACTAGATAAGTTAAAATGTCAGCAAGTAAACTACATCAAAGAAATATTTACAGTTTTCTCTATGTAATAGGTATTTTAAGTATACTTTTTAAAATATTTTTGTCAAATGCTTTATTAACTTCTGATTTACATCAATCATTTCCACCATATTTTGAGTTACAAATTTTCTCCCCATTTTCTCCCTACCCACCACCCCAAAATAGCAGTCCCACACGATATCCCCTCTTCCAATCTGCTCTCTCCCATATTCTCTCCCATACCCCTTTTGACTTTTCCAGTGGATCTCTATGCCCCAGTGTCTGTATATCTTATTTCCCAATTACATATAAAATAGTATTAATAACAGTGTATATATATATGTATATATATATACACAGCTATATATATATATATACATACACACACATATATTTGAGTATTTGATTTTAAAACTTTGAATTTCAGATTCAGTCCCTTCCTTCACACAGGTATTAGATGTGTGCCCTCTCTGAGGTCTCCACAAGCTCTGGCAAGCTGGAAACCGCCCCACCCCCAGGACCTCCACCCTAACCTGCAATCCAGATCCAAGAAGGTTAAAGCAAGAGGAGTTACTGCTCAGACTGGTTCTTGGTCCCCCTACACTCTGCAGACCAGGAGCTGAAGCTGCCACGTGGCACTGGCTGGCTGTGCAGGCCACTCAGTTGCTTCTTGCCCAAGAGGCAAAAGCCAATCACTCCCACTTACTGGGTCCCAAAGTCCAGACTGCACTTACCTCTCACTTTGTCCTTCGCATCTATGTGTTGATAAATCTGGAAATGGCCACAACTGCTGCTGATCTGGAGTCCCTCTGGCCAGTGGCTGGTCAGACCTGCCCTGGGGCTAAAGCCTCAGTGTGGGGCTGGTCTTGGCTCCCAGCATACTGCACTGGCCAATTCCTGTGGGCCTGCCGGGCTGTCCTCATTGGGAGGTTAGCTTGTCTGTGTCATTTTGTGGGTTCTGCAGCCCCAAAGTTTGTTTAGAGTCCCCTTTTTACATGGATTGGGTAAGGTGGAAGCCTGAGCAGCAGGGAGGTCCTGCTTCTACTCCTCCATCTTGACTATGCCCCTAAGCATACTTTTTTAAAAGTGTTAACTCCAAAAAGTTAATATTCTACACATGGGGAAAGAAGCCAGGTCTCTGAATTTTAGTTTTTCGATTTTCTCCACAAATTTAACTCATACTGGTCATTATTCTCTACCAAACTGTAAGTGAAATCTTGCATCCTCTCATTCAAAGTTGATTGCACTTGCCTGACTGAAGAAGGGAGGTAGTTATTTGCAGAGCAAACATATTAAGCTTTCAGTAAGGTCTTATTTCTGAAGTTTGCAGCATTGAGCATTTTGGGAAACTTCTGGTTGGCTTTCCAATCAGAATGAAGCTTACTTTTTTAGCATAAATTATTTCCTTAACTTCTTTATTTCTTATATACTGTAACCAGTCTTGCTGTAACTAATAGGCTTTCTCTATCAGATCAGGGTTGGTTGGCAAGTAGCACTTCTAATATTAACCATGAGCTTTCCTGATATTTAACAAGACTAATGCTTCCCATAACTCAATAGGTAGAGAATAGCAGAGCTCTTGCCTCAGGAAAGTGGTGTAGATATGCTCATTGCTATGGAAACTGCCCTCAGAAAAATAGTTGGCACAGCAATGTTCTTTACCAAGATCTATTACCTCCTGGGGCAGGAGCTTCACATGTTTTGATTGCCCCCACCCCTACTTCTTTTCCTATTGGAATAATCTCACACAAAGTCTAAAGTATATCTGAAAGAAATTTAAACTGTGCATCTTTTATGTGTATTTCTAGTATATTGGGATTAAAAAAAAACACTTTTAGGAGTGGCCAGGTGGCGCAATGAGAGTGAGCACCAGCCCCAGAGTTGGGATGACCTAGGATTGAATCCAGGCTCTGATACTTAGCACCCATCCAGAAATACCAGACCATGCAACCTTGAATAAGTTACTTAACCCCATTGATTAGGGGAAAAAAACACTTTTGCATAGGAGAAAGCAATAGTAATAGAACTAGGAATCTATAAATGTCTCTTCTGGGGCAACAGAGATGGGAAACTCAGATATTCCTTAGCAAGAGTCACTCTTCCATGTAAATCCCTTACTTGCATCAACTAACAACCCTGGTATAGAATTTTTGAAAATCTTGGACACATTCCCCTTGTTGTTGCTGTCATTCCTCTTCATTTTTGAAGAGGGCTGTGACATCAGAAAGGTGATGCCATGACTTGCAAGTGAATTGGATTTAAGTGAGGCAAGGCTATGCAAAGTCACCAGTCTCACTTTCTCCTCCAGAGCTATCTGGGTCCAGTGGTAAAATATAGATCAAGAAGACTAGAGAGACACCCAATGCAGTCTGAGACCTTGGACTTTTTAGCTAAGGTCTTTTCTAGGTCTCAGTTTAACTGAGGCAATACCCATTCAATGATTAAGACTAAGTTAGAAATGAGGCAAAAAAATGGTTTCTTTGACCTAGTTTAAAAAAAAACTAAATCTGGGAGGTGAAGACACTCAAGGTCTGTGGGCAAAACAAAAATAATTGCTATTTACGTTCATTCTAAGTCATCTGGGTCCAAACAATGACCACTAAGCAACATCTACCTTGATGGGTTTTATGAGGATCAAATTAGATAATATTTTAAAAGTGCTTAGCGAAGTGTCTGGCATATAGCAGGCACTTCATAAAGGCTTATTCTCCCCCCCCCCTTTTTTTTTACTTCTATAACAAATTGCTGGCTTGTGTTAGCTTGCTATGTAGCAAAACATTTCTTTCCCAGACAAGTTTCTACTGTAGCAAACTAAGACTCCCCATTTTGTACTTGTGAAGTTGATTTTTAACACAAATGTAAGATTTTAATATTTATTCCTAATGTTTCATCTTATTTCATTCAGCCCAATTTTCTAACCTGCCAAGATTGAAAAAAAATCCTGACTCTGCCATCAAGTGTGTTAGCTATATCTCACAGCTAGAGCTGTCACCAAAAAAAAACTGTTCAGTGAGCTTTGATTTCTGAAGCAAAATGGAATACTTTGATTCAATTCTTATAAATTTCAGTCTATTGTATTCATTCAAAGGCACTAATGGCCCAGGATCATTGCAAATTCTTCTAGCTAAATAAATATTTTGCTTTCCCCTTTTTTTATTTTTGAGTCACTAGTCTTGTATTCAATATCTATTCTTCCTTGGTCTTTAGCCACAAAATATGAGGGATTTCACTGAGATGAATTAGTGTATTTCTTACGGAAATTAGAAGAAGACAAGTTCAACAAGAATATATGTTTGCATGTGTAAGTGAGGTATATCAAGGGAGTGACTCGTCAATTTGAGAAGTTCTTCAATCACCTTGCAATATTACAAGGAATGGGTCATTGTTTCTAAGGCAAATGATAGGACACAAGAACTTCAAAAGATTGGTGTTTTGAGGATTATCTGTCCTTTCTCCTTTTCTACAAAAGGAAATGTTTCTTATTCTATTAGCTCTCACTTTACAGGACCCATTCTATGCCTTTTCCCTTGTTCTGTCTTCCATTGTGTAGTAAATTAATAAATAATGGTAACATACAGAAAAAGAACACGACATTGAAAAACTGGCACTTATCCATAATGAGACGGGAAGGGTGTTGAAGAATATTGTCTATGAATACAAATGTCCTGTGTAGATGAGGATTTTCTGGGCAGCATGATCCCAGAATGTAGCCTCACAACCAATGAAAGAACATTCTGTAGATAGCAACAGCTTTGAAAGTTGCTTGGGAGAAAACCCAAGTTCCACAGTTCCTGAGTTGGGGCTTCCAAACTTTTAGAGAGAGAGGATTTTCTGATGGAGCATGATTATTGAGAAAAAGAATGGGATACTTCACAGAGATAATCAAACTCATCCTACTTAAAAAAGTTTTACAAAGGTTTTCAGTTATGGTTACATGAGAAGAAATTTCTTTTAGAAATAAAGGTGATATAAAAATAAGAGAATCAGGGAGTAAAGATGGCATTGGCAACAAGGAATTTTTGCTTAGTTCCTTTGCAACAGCCTAGAAAATACTCCATATGTAATTCTGATCAGAAAAGTCAAGAAAAAAAGTCACTATAAATCATTTTTCCATTCCAGACATCTTAGGAAGATTGAGATATCTGCAGACACTGGGGAAGGGGTTGGCACTGTGCTGCAGCAGGCTGAAGCAACAATGGGTTCTAGTGGAGGCAGGGAGGGACCCAGTGTCCAGGGCTATTAAGAGGATTCAATATCAGGGAGAAAGAGATGTCACTGCATAGCACTGAGAACAAAGACTGGGAACCACCTGGATTTACTATCACCGATTACCAAGTTCCAAGTCACAGTTTCAGGATGGAGAGAAGTAGACAAGTTCTTAAGAGAGCAGAGAGCCTCCCAAGCAAAGGGGCAAGGAATAAGTTCCAGAAAGAGTTTTGTGTGGCTCCCAGCCCCCACCCCCAAAAGAGTGTTGATCCAATTCTAATCTTCAGCCCTTCATATAAGCCTACAGTGGAATAGATCATTGAAGGAGACCAAAAACAAAGTAGAGCCAGAAGTTGAATAGGTCTAAAACTGTAGAATCATCTAGAGGGTCATCAGTGACAGAATCCAGCAACATTTTAGAGAAATTCAACCACATACAATCCTATAGACCCAAATCATGTCAGGAACTTGCAGAATGAAGATTAGGATAGCAGTTAACAGACCTCTCCCTGGGTCATATTAGTTTAGAAGCACCAAAAATTTACAGGACCCTAACTGAGCTGTGGAATAAGCTGGAAGGAAATTAAACAAAACAAAACAAAACAAAACAAACAGTAGCTTAAGCTAGACACCCATCCCCAGAAGTGAAGAGAGCCTAACATTAACATAAAAGCCAAAATCAAGAAGTAGGTTAAGAAAATGAGCAAACAGCAATATCAACAACAAACCTGACTATAAAAAGAAACTGTGGGGACTGAGAAAATCAAGACATAGAAGAAAAAAGTGTGACTTAAAACCATCTATAAGCAAAGACTGCAGATTGGACATAAGTCCAAGAAGAATTTCTAGAAGAGGGAAATAAAGAGATTTTTAAAAGATAGCAAAATTGATAGGGGAATGAAATGAGAACTATACAAGCAAATTACGAAAAGAAATTACTATATAATGAAATATTACTGCTATAAAAAGTATGAATAGGCAAATTTCGGAAAAAAAAAGAATTCTTTTTTTGTTAAAAATTTTTAGGAAAGCTGGAAAATGGTCTGGCAGAAATTGGGTATAGACCAATATCTTAAACCATTTAGCAAGATAGGGTCAAAATGGACACATGATCTGGATATAAAAGGAGATATCACAAGAAAATTAGAAGAACATGGAATATATTCCTTATATGGACTGGAGAAAAAAAATTATGAATAAACAAGAGAGAAAACATTTCATTTAACAATTAAAAACAATGAAGCACAATGCCAAAGTTTGTGGGAGTTACCCAAAGCTGTACTTAGCAGAAAATGTATATCTCTAAAAGCATGTGTTAATAGAAGAGAGAAAGAGCAAACCAATCAGTTGAGTGTACAACTAAAATGACATTTACAAATTTAAACCCACAATTAAAACAAAATAGAAATTCAGAAATGCAAAGAAGAAATTAATAATAGTAATAGTTTAAAAAAAACAACCATTAAATTACAAATAAAATCAGGAGCTTTTTTTTTAATGGAAGGAGAAGAAGAAGGAATAGGAAGAAGAAGAAGAACAAGAACAAGAACAAGAACAAGAAGAGCAGGAGGAGGAGGAGGAGAAGGAGGAGGTGGTGGTGGTGGAGAAAGAGGAGGAAGAGAGCCTTCCAGTAACAGATCTCAAATTATACTACAAAGCTGAAATCATCAAGACAAACCAGCACAGTAGCCTAGTGTTTGACAAACCCAAATAGTTCACCTACTGTGGTAAGAGCTTACTACTTCTATCAAGGTGGGAAAACTAGAAAGTAGGCATAGTTCAATATCACACACTATAAAAAGATAAGGTCAAAATGGGTACATGATTTAGACATAAAAGGTAATACAAACAAATTAGTAGAGCATGGAGGAAATTACCTTTCTAATCTATGTATGAGGGAAGAAGTCTTGACCAAAAAAAGGCAGAGAGGTTCATGGAAGGTAAATAGGCAATTTTGATTACAAAATAAAATTAGGGCAGCTAGGTGGCACAGTAAATAAAGCTCCTGCCCCAGAGTCAGGAGGACCTGAGTTCGGTTCCATCCTCAGACACTTAACACCCCCCACCACCTCCCACACACACACACACACAACTACAGACACACAAAAACTATCCATGTAACCTTAGGCAAGTTACTTAACCCCAATTGCCCTCCAAAAGGCACGAAAAAATAAAAATAATTTAAAAAAATCTTTTGTACAAACAAAAGCAATACAGCTAAAATTAGAGGAAATTCATGAAATTGAGAAAATTTTGCAGCATGTTTCTCAGAGAGAGATCTCAGTTTTCAAATATATACAGAACAGAAAAAAAGACAAAATAGCCACAAAATGCATAAAATATCTGAAAGTTAATCTATGCTGACAAAATGTATTCAAGACTTTTATGAAAACAATTACACAGCACACTTTACTGAAATTATTTAACACTTCTAAGGATAGTCAGTGATTATAGTTGAGCAATGGTACAGAATTATATCTTTCTAATCATTTCACAGTGCTACACAAAATAATACCAAAATCATTAAAATTTCATGGATTACACTGATCGCCACTGCTTCAAGGCCAGGTAGCCTGGTATATTAGATTTCCACTTGTCCCCCAGGGCTATTCTGAGAGAGTTGAGGAGGTCTCTTCTTCCAGATTGCTTCTCTAGAAGTCTGAGCTTAGATTTCCTGTACCTATAACAGAAGAAGATTAGGGAAAAATACCAAAACTCCAAACCCCAACCTCCTCCCATTTTTTTTCTCAAGGTCACAGGTGGGCTGGGAGGTAGCCCTCTCCAAAAGCAGCTTACTGAACAGTTCCCCTGCTGTGGATGAAAGAGATCTTCACCCTTGACCTCTCTACTAAGAAAGAAATTGTCCTAGTCTTGTCCTTTAAATAACAGTAGCCAAATTCCAGCTACAGAGACAGTGGAAAGAGGTTGCTCTCACTCATATATTATGTGGTGCAGGCTGCTTTCTCCCAAAAGTAGGACCCTGGTATTTCCATGGGGGTTCCACCACTTTAAATGATCTGTGCAAGCACCCAACTTCCATTATATTTCCAAGGAAAAATGGTCTAGAGTTTAAAGGGAAATATTGGGGGGAAAGGGTATTGGGAGGATGAGGAAAGAAATTTTAATAACATTTTCAGATAAGAAAATATATAATTAAGTACTCATCATTATGGTTAAAAATAGAAAAGCAGGTCAGTAGAATCCAATAGATTAGCAAAAAACAAAATCATTGAATAAGCAATTATTGTTTTCCAAATACCAGAGATAGTTGGTGGCTTACTGGATAGAGCACTGGGCTTAGAATCAGGAAGACCTGAATTCACATCCTGCCTCAGACACTCATTAGTTGTGTGACCCTAGGCAAGTCACTTGAGCTCTGTTTATTTTAGTTTTCTCATCTGTTAGATGTGGATACTAGTAGTAACTAGTGGGGATTAAATGAGATTTTTGTAAAATGTGCTTAACACTGTGCTTGGCACATGGTTATTCCCTTCCTTCTTCCCTTTCCTGATGGACACTGATAAGCAAGGGGAATACAAATGCAAACAAACAAACAAACAAAAAAAAAAACAATCAGTGGACTCTAGGTTCTTGCATTCTAATAGGAGAACACAAAATACTTCTGTCTGGGAGCTACAGTTGGAACTGGGAGGAGGAGATAGGACAGGGGTAAATATGAACTTGGAGATAATTAATGATAGCCTGGTTACAGGCAAGAAACATTGAAAGCTCATCTTTAGGATTGAAGGTTAGTGAGAAAGAAGTCCAAGTTTTGATGGGAAAATAATGTAGAACCAATAAAAATTAGAAATTCATGATATGATAAATGATAAATCAAATAAAGCATAAATTTGTTGTTGTTCAGTTATTTCTGACTTTGTGACCCCAGTTGGAGTTTTCTTGGCAAAGATACTGGAGTGGTTTGACATTTCATTCTCTAGCTCATATACAGATGAGGAAACTGGGGTAAACAGAATTAAGTAATTTGTCTAGGATCACACAACTACTGACTGAAGCCAGATTTTAATTCATGAAGGTGAGTCTTCTTGACTCCAGACCCAACAGTCTCCCCACTGTGCCACTGAGCTTACCCAAAGTAGAAATTATTACTTGGAAAATGACTTTTTATTCAACAAGATTTGCTTGGAAAACCAAAAGACATTTTGCTTAAAAATGAATATATGAATGAATGAATGAATGAATGAATGAATAAACAAATAAATAAGTTCAGAAAAGTGTTTTACATTGAATGGAATATTATGTTACAAATGTATATATCACCTAAATATAAAAAGCCATATCATTAGAAAAAGAAAAAAAAAGGAAATGGAGGAAAACCTTAACAATTAAAACTAAGTGATTAGTTCTTAATAAAATAAAGTACAGGAGGCAGAGGAGATCTTAAAAGACAGAATATATGTTTTCATTGCAAAAAAAAGAAAAGTTTTTTTTGTATGAAATAGAAGTGATGATAATGAAAATTTATTGTTGTCATTATTATTATTATTTTACATGGATATCAACTTGCTCCAGAACCAGTTTTATCTAAACTCCATTATGAACAATGAGAACAGAAGATTTATAATAATTGTACAACATGTATCCACTTCCACTTGAAGATTTTACCATTTTAATACCTAGAAAGATACAACCTACTGGGCACAATTATGCATCAGAAGTTTGCTGTCCTTCATACAGTTACAAATCTCTCTACTACAAATAAAGATGCCAAAATGTCCTTGAGAATTCAGCAAAGGTACTGTGTCAGGAACTGGAGAACCATGACTATTGCCACAGTTACCAGGATATAATATTATCTCTTAAAACCCAGATATAGCTCTTAAAACAACATACTTAATAAGTATTACTGTATCAACCATTCCTAATTCCTAAACTATATTGAATGGAATACTTTGAAAACATAGAGGCTTAGTAGAAACAAATGAAAATCATTCAGGAATAGAATGAAGACTATGTTATAACAGTCACTATTAGAGTTTTCTCAAAGAAAATTTCTATGAGTCTAAAGATGAATTTATTTTTCAACACTTTTATTCAATTACAAAAAGCTTCCATGATAGTCATTTTCAAAACAATCCACAAACATTAAACAACAAAGAGTGGTAGTAGGGTAGTTCTACATCATAAATTCCCAGGAATTTATCTTTTAAAATCCTTTAAAAATGAGAATGAATAGAAAGAAAAAATTATGATTTTATATCATTTTGCAGAATTTTTTCCCAAGGATCTAGCCTCATTTTCTTCATTAAAAACATCATGCTTGCCTCTTGTGATTCATTATATACATGATTCCTCCCCATGTGGCTATTTTTATCAATACACATCATGGTTAAAAATATCTTAATTAAATTTACTATAATGTATAATACTAAATAAAATTATCTAGATGAAACCAATGAAGAGAACATAAGTGTATTTCTCATGAACTCTACCTACAAAAGCAAGAATAAATCAACTATAAGAAGAAGGAACAGTGTCTTCATACTGAGATTCAATGAATCTAAGAATGGCTTTGTTTTTGTTTTTTGTTTTTTTATTAAGTGATGTTACCTATTATGTTTAACTATTTGACTTCTCACAGCTGCAGAGTAGAAAATTACAATGTGACCAGTGATCCTAGTATAATATGCTGAGTCAATCATGTCTAAGGGGTCTAAATGGTAACCAGTCTAAGCATGTAAATTACTATGTTACAGAGACTTAATTATTTACAAAATACCTCATCACCTTCAACTTGAGGCTGACTCCGTACTTCCCTACATCATAAAGGATTCTCTGGATTTAAAATTATATTGAAATGGCAAGCACAGAAGTGGTTCACGCCTTGTTTCAGTTATTGAATTAATACCTTGTTTCATTCTGGTAAGAAACAGAACACTTGAACTCCACAACTTGTGAACTCCTGGGGAGGAGCTAATGACTATATAAGGAGAGCCTCAGGACTAAAGACAGCAGGAACTGAAAAGAAGACTCTTTTGGTGGCAGAGTCAAGAAGGAGAAAACTTGTGGTATCCCAGCACTCTGTTTATCTGCTCTGTCTGTGTTAATGTTTCTTTATGATACTTTATACAGAAACCCTGGGACCTTACTGGAAGCCCTGAAAGAGGTTTTCTGGTGGTATGTGTACAGAAGTCCTGGAGGAGGGTTTTGGAGGTCCTGGGACTTTACTGATGATTTGAGCTGACCTCATGGACCTTGTTTGTGGATCTGTGTTGATTTCTATGTGGATGATTTGTGTTGAGTTCTCAGACTTTGTTGGTGGGTCTGAGTTGACTTCACACACAGATAGTGAATTGATGATGGTGCTGGAAATGTGTATGAATATTAGTGTGGCTCTGCTAAGCTTTGTCTTCCCAGAAAGTGAAACTGTGAAGGACTTGAAGTGGATTGGACATTGTGAACTTCAATATGGAATGGGTGAAGGACTGGACAAATTGCTAGACAGGGAACTGGGAGCTGCCTGCCTTTGAACCCAGGTGACAATTGGAGCTGGGACAATGGAAGACGAAAAATGGAAGCTGAGAGGCAGCCTCCAGTTGTAATGGGAATGCAAATTTGGAAGATCTTCCCTGCCCCTAGGCTAAAATGCACCTGAAGCCTGGGGAGGGAGGCTTGTTTTTCAGTAGATACTTGATTGGCCAGTGAGTCAATAAGGTTGTTACATTCTCTGAGCCAGGAGAAGGCTATATAAGCCCTGACGTGTAGCTTTGTTTTGGGACTCACTTTGAGAAGTGTTCTGTGATTTGATCTGAATTCTGGGAAGCCGTTGTTGAGAGTCCCCCGGCTTTGAGAAACCCAGATGTGGAAACCCAGATGTTGACTGGGTATGGATGTAATGGTTGGACAATTTGGAAAGCTGTCTACTTGATCTGTTAATGTCTTGATAATTCTGTCTGTATATTTTGAAGTTTGGTGTGCTGACCTTTTTCCCCTGAACAAGGTAAACAATATATGTCTGACTGATTAAAGTAAGCTTGTTAACCCATTTTGAGTTGCTTTCCTTTAACAAAGCAGATCCAAGAACCTGTATTGCTAGCAGCCATCCTGGGAACGTTGGGGTGCTTGCTGCTACACGAGTCAAGCTGAAAGAAGACTTTACTTGAATACTTTATACTGACTGAGAAGATTATTATTTACTGTGACATAGGGGTGCATGGCCTGTGTATTTTCCACTACCCCTAAAGAGGTCACTGAGTAGTGACTGATTATTGAGTAGTGTGACTGATGATTAAATAGTGACTGATGACTGAATAGTGACTGATTTTCAATTTAGTGTGCCCCATGAGTGGAGAACTTTGACTTCTGTATTTTGTGACCTAAGATTGATTGAATGATTTGAGTTACTAAATGATTGTACTTTGTTGAAAACTATTGTGACCACTTTGGTAAAAACTATGTGGCCATGTTATTTATGTCATTGTGAGTGCTGTATTTTTATTGTCTGTGATAAGTTGTAACATTGTGAATGCTGTACCTTGATTCTCTGTGAATGTTTTACTCTGATTTGTTATTAAATAGAGTGTTCACTATACTATGTAATCAGAAACTTGAAAGCTGTTCACAGTAGCATTCTTCTGGAAAGCTGCTTGTGCATGACTTTACATATACCAGTGAAGCATTGAAAGCCATTGTGTATGGGTAAATAAATAAATAATGAATAATTTGAAATGAAATAAATGAAAAAAGAAAACTACCCTAGCTAAGATCAACATGCCTTATTACTAGAAATTTGAACATTAAACATATCTTAGAATTGGAATCTTATAGATTTGGAGCTGGAAGGGAAATCATCTTTATTCTTCTCATTTATAGATGAAGAAACTGAGGTTGAGAGGTAAGGTAACTTGCTTAAAATAAAACAAATAAGAAAGGGCAATATCATCATCCAAATCTATGTCCTTTGATTCCAAATTCAGTGTTCTTTCCCCTAAAATACTATTTAACCTTTACTAGATTATGTTTTTTTTCCTTGTTTGTTTGCTTTTAGCCCAAGAAACTCAAGTAAATGATCTATTAAGGTTAGATAGGATTGTAGTGTGATTTAATAGTGCTAATAAAAATCACATCTTCCTCCTTCCCCTAAGATTTTTTTAATATATTACCTAGAGATTGTTTTTCTTTTCTAAGTTTTTTTTTCTTCTTTTGGTTTTCCTAAAGCCTCTCAATTTTTTGTGTTTCGTAATTTTTCAGTCATATTTGACTTTTTGTGATTGCATTTGAGGTTTTCTTAGCAGAATTGTTGGAGTAATTTGTCATTTCCTTATCCAACTCATTTTATTGATGAGGAAACTGAGGCAAACAAGGTTAAGTGACTTGCCCATGATCACACAGCTAGTAAGTATCTGAGAACAAATTTGAATTCAGGAAGATGAATGTTCCTGATTCCAAGCCCAGTGCTCCATCCACTGTGCCACCTAGCTGCCCTACAACTACTTTAATATACGTTAATTTGCTCAGCCATTATAAAACAATGAGCATCCGATGTTGTGCTAGTATTGGAATTCATAATTTTACTACCACAAAAAAAATCCTACCATGAAAATTTTGTTATTTATGGAACATTTCCTTCTGCTTTTCAACCCTGGAGTTTACACCTTGTAATGTGATCTCTTGGTCAAAGGGTATTGTTATTTTATCCACTTTCCTCCTGTGATTCAATTTGTTTTCCATAATGTAGGGATTCATTTGAAACTACACCAACAGTGTTCCAATGTTCCTGTCTTCCCACAGTTATTTATTATTTTTTTAGGAATTTATTTTTTTAACAGCTAAATTAGCCATAATGAGGATTCCAAAAGACATTTGAATTTGAAATGTGAACATGGTAAAATAAGATACTTTTTTCAGATTAGCTTGAATATTTTGAGGAGGTAAAATCTAGATGTCTCTAGATATGTTCAGACCAAAAGGAAGAGAGATCTATTACCTGGAGAAAGAGAAGCTTTTAAAATACAACAGAAAGAAATCAGAATTACTTAGTTCTTATATCAATTTTGCATTCTGTGTCCAACAAAAATAATCTCCAGAGTAGAAATGATAAGATAAATATGACTGAGGCATTGAAGTCCAAGTGTGTTGAGAAAGTATTTAGCTTTACATATCCCAGGAAAAGAAAAATGATATGTCATGGTGTCAAAAATTCTTGCTATACAATTTCGGTATCATGAAAAGGGGTACTGAAGAAATCACAAAGAACAGGAAATGTTAGAAAAATAGAATTATTGTTTATAGATATATAAATGTTAACATGTGTATACACACAATTTTTTCTAGTTTTCTAATATCTCCTGATCTTTGTGATTCAACATAGATAAAAAGCTGTGTGTGTGAGAGAGAGAGATACAAAGAGAGACAGACAGAGACACAGAGAGAGAGAGAGAGAGAGAGAGAGAGAGAGAGAAAGAGAGAGAGAGAGAGAGAGATAAAAAGATGAGAGATCAATAATGTTGAAGATATATGTGTATGCACGCAGACATGGACTCAAACATACATTCAAGGTACTATATAGGGTTTGCTTTCTGGAAACTACAGACTGCATTACTTTTTTCATCAACTCTTAAGTTCTATAATTAAATATTAAACTTATAGTTTCTGAGCATTCAGAAAAGAAAGATCTGGGTCCAAATCCCTCCCCATATATTTGCTAGCTGTGTGATACAGGACAAGTCACTTAACCTCTGTGGAGCTCAGTTCCCCATCAATTAACTTCAGGGATTGGATTAAATATCCCATGAGACTTCTTCCAAGTCCCTACATTACCCCCCCCACACACACACTTTTTTTTTGGAGGGGTAGTATGACCAGACAAGTACCAAGTTTGTGCTGGAGCCAGTTTGAATGAGATCTCAAGAGTTGATTGTTAATTTTTCAGGGGAAATTCTAAGGAAACACCTTGGAAATCAGCAAAAACTACAAATCAGGGGTTGAGTTATTGTTTTGTTGATTTTCTAGACACAAGAAGGTGTTAATAATGTATATATAATTTAAGAGTGTGTCTTCTTCTGAGAGATAGTTAACAGCTTACCAGCACACCCCTGCTAATAGACTAGATAAAAGTATCTTGATTTCAGCAAGGCATTTGATGAAGGAAAAATACCTTGTACACAAAATGGAGAAATGAGGATTTGATTATTTTATGATTAATTACATTTGTAGCTGGCTGAATGGATTGATAATTATTTGCAGAAAGATTTTAGGAGCTGTCTTGCCAAAATCTGTACCTGATATCTATGTAGGGAAAGGATTTGACTCATTGTCTTTGGCCCTAAAGGGCAGAAATAAAATTATGCAGTAGAAATGGCAAAAACACAAATTTTCAACAATTTGAGCTCTCAAACAGTGAAATGGCATGCTTCAAAAGGGGCCAGCTTTCCCTCCTTGGGCACCTTTAAGTATAATAATAATTATAATGAAAACTGGAATATATAAAGTATTTTAACTTTTGCAAATTACTTCCATTTTGTTTCTTGTTTGATCCTCTACACGCTGAGGTAGCTGCTATTCCTCTCCATTCCCCCACCCACCCATTTTATAGATGAGAAAATTCAGGCTGAAATATTAAAGATACCTATTTGTTTCTTTGTTATAAGGGATGATTCTTTTTTTAACATATAAATTGGACTAGATGGATCCTTAAATCCTTTTCAACTCTCAAGTTTTGTTATTGATTTTTAAATCAATAACCTAACATCTCTACTTTATAAAATGGTGGCCTAAAATAACAAGAATTGGCATTTATATAGCAATTTAAGGTTTGTGAAGCACTTTACATATATTATCTCATTTAAACCTCACAACAAACCTGTGAGGTATACGATATAGGCATTTTCTACATTTTACAGATGTGGGGACTGATGCTAAGGGCAGTGAATGGCTTGTCTGTAGTCAGACAACTAAGTATGGGAGTCTGGGTTTGAATATAGGCTTCACTGTCTAAGTCTGTTACACTTTCTGCTGGGTCTTATGACCTAAAACCAACAAGATGGAATGCAACAGGAGTTTAAAAGACCTACCCTTAAGGTCCTTCCTTCCTTCCTTCCTTCCTTCCTTCCTTCCTTCCTTCCTTCCTTCCTTCCTTCCTTCCTCCCTCCCTCCCTCCCTCCCTCCCTCCCTTCCTTCCTTCCTTCCTTCCTTCCTTCCTTCCTTTCTTTCTTCCTTCCTTCCTTCCTTCCTTCCTTCCTTCCTTTCCTTTCCTTTCTTATATCAACTACACAAATGCAAGATAAGCTAGATGTCTCTTGACCGCAATTGGTAGGGGAAAAAGACTAATAGGACTTAATGGGCCATAAACTCACTCTAGAGCAATAATGTGATATGATTGCTATTAAACAACAAACAAAAATAAATGATTTATACATTCTCAGGCTTTATGAATAAAAGCCTGAAATATAAAGTATGGAAACTGATAGTCCTATTGAATTCTCCTGATTCCAGGGCCGGTGCTCTATTCACTGTACCACTAGCTGCCCCTAGTCCTATTGAATTTTGCTCGGCTCAGAGTAAAACTGGATTATTTTGTTCAGTTCTTCATTGTTAAATTGTTCCAGTCATGTCTAATTCTTCCTAACCCCATCTTGGCAGAGATACTGCAGCAGTCTGTCATTTTCTTCTCCAGCTCATTTTACAGATGAAAAAACTGAGGCAAATAGGGTGAAATTACCTGCCCAAGGTCATACAGCTAGTGAGTGTCTGAGCCTAAATTTTAATGCAGTTCTTCTTGACTTGAGGCCAGGTGGTCTATCCACTAAGCAACCTACTTGCCCCTCTTCAGTTCTAGGTTGTCCCATTTTTAAGAAACATATTTTAAATGTGTTTTCAAAGGAAGTAAAAATGATAGAGAAAGGTCTAGAAATAGAATCAGAGGAAGAATAGTTTAATGGTATGATTTTGTCTGAAAAAGAGAGTATATATTGAGTTAATATAATGATGACTCTTCACACATGAGAAGGGTCATCATGCAGAAGAAAGAACTTGTATGTATTTCCAACATGACAAAAATTTGATTGGTAGAAATTCCAGTGAGCTACATTTCAGTCAAATGGGAAGAACTTTGAAATGATGACAGATGCCCAAAGCTATAGAGAACTGCCTAATTAGACAGTGAATTCCATATCACTTCAACTATTTGAGCACTGTTCTGCTGTAGTAGAAGGTGCTGAACAATGTTCATTGATGGAAAATATTTGAATGAATGTATAAATTAATGAATTGGGAAAAATTTGTTAGGCAATTAATATATGCTCAGTGCTCCTTTAAGTGATGGGGATACAAATACAAAAGCAACAATAGCTCCTTCCTTCAAGGAGCTTGCATTCTAATGAGAGAAAAATAATACACATAGGGGAGCAACAGCAGGGAGGGGCACTCTCAATAAGTGAATGAAATAATATAACAGTGACCATTTTGAGGTATGGCTCAATGCAACTATCTACAGATCTACCCTTTAGCAGACAAAATAATTATATTGGGCACAATGCTTTCCCTTCAATTGTGAACCTGAGAGCAGTCACTATATTTTGCCTTTCTTTGTATCTCTAACTTAGCATAGTGCCTGGCACATAGTAAGCACTTAATAAAAGTTTACTGAAAATCTTCATTGACTTTTTGATAATTACTTTTACTGACTTCCACCAGTGAAGCAACTGTTCAGGTTGGAAGAGGAGCTTAAATAGTTAATATCCAAATTTTCCTCCCAGACAAATATTTGAAAGTTTGGTGCTCTCTACTATTGCAGTTTCAAATGGATACCCTCTCCTCCAATAAACAAAGGAATGTGACCTTGGTGGTGGTGGGGGGTGGAGAACATGATGTATAATCATCACAGTTAGAATGAGAACAAATAGAGTATAGTGTTCTGACAAAACCAAGATTACCTCATTACTCAACCACTCATACATTCTAGTTCTTGGACAACAAAACCTAAGGATTGATTGACCCCTGGCCAACAGCATTGAAATGAACAGCATAAATTAGGTAGATTGGTGTGCTGACTGCCTATAATCTCTTATTACTTTTGTTTTCATCCATATACTCAAGCTGACTATAAACTCCTGTTTGTGAGCATTTATTGGAACTGCAGCCATCTAAAACAAAGAGAAGTTATTAATACTGGATGAAGCCCTGAATTTGGAATTGGGAAGCACGGGCTCTAGTCAAGACTTCCCACAAACTCATTCTATGACCTTAGGCAAGTCATGTTTCTGGACCACAGTTCTCTTGGATGAACTAGAGTAAATAATCTCTAAGATTCCTTCTAGCTCAATTAAAAAAATCAATACTATGCTATAATATAAGATGGGTTAATTTTAATGCATTATTTTAGATACTGTAGGGACAAGCCTATATAGAAGGCACAAGATGAGAAACATATTTCGTATGCCTAAGTCCAGAGACTCATTAGAAGTTCCTGGAACTCCATTTCCCATGATACTTTTTTTTTGGACTCTGATTCCAAGAAATATAAAATCTTGAATATGTATCTGGAATAGAGAACATTCAAGGCCAAAATACCGTTGTCCAAGATTCCAGGAGTTTTAACATTTTCCTAAGACTTAAGGAAGCAAGGAAAGAAGATATCTTATTGGAATGAGACTGAGGTTGTGAAGAAAGGGAAAAGGTCATCTGACAGAGTCTTCAAGGAGAAAATCTGAAGGCCCCTTCATTGAATGTGTCTGTATATTTTCATCTCAATTGCTGACAATGCAAGAAAGAGCAGAAAGGAGAGATACCTATGGAAGCAGTTTCTAGCTGTGACATAGAGGCTAAAGTTACTAAAGACCAACTACCTCTCTACATCAGAGCTTGATTTGAAGGAACAGTAGGTGATAACAACATATTTTCTTTTGCTTCATATTTTTTTACAGTTAAATATTTCACCATTTCAATGTCAGTCAGGAGGCTGACAAGTTACTATAATGGTAAATTAAATATCTAGAACTGAATTTGACATTGCAAGTTCCCATTTTCAAAATTGGAAAGAAGTCACAATAAGATGAAATAATTATAAACATCCAAATGGACAGGCAGTTTGGAATAGTGACTATCTTCACCCCATGGCCTTTTCCAGTGCTCCAGGAACTAATTCCTGGGATTAGTTGTTGCCTGGTTGTCTACCTCCTGATTTTCATCCTTGCTTCTGACATGATTCTATAGGATTATGTCTCTATTGATTTCTGCTTTTAGTGAAATGGAACTTTGGGGGCATCACAGGACTCCAAGTTACCACCTGCCATAAAGTTGGAGCTCTTGGGAGAATCTTAAACATTCCAAACACCTGCATCCTTTAAAGTATGTCTCTCCAAACACTGAAATATTTTCTGATTAATATTCTCTAAATGCTTTAAGGAACTTGAGTAAATCATGATACTGTGTCAATAGATCTACTACATATTTATGTACATAATCTCAAAAGAGTCTTCACTGAAGCAGGGCTTTTATTTTTTCTGCTTTCCTAATCCTTTATACTCTTATCATCCAGTTAATTCCAAACCCTAAACTGACAATGTATAATCTTCATTTCCAAAGGCAAATAACAGAAATAATTTGCTTTAGTTACTGATACAATCATGAAAAGTTATCAATAGCTGTTGTTTCCCTTTCAGGGTTTACAACAAGGACCTTTGTTATATTGTTTCTGTTATCATCATTATTATACCCATATAATCTGAAGAACAGAATATTGCATCAATTGGATTTTATGTGTGTATATAATGGTACAAAGCATGAAAGCAGAAATTAGAATGTCACATAGAGGAAGCACCAAGCAGTCCAGTTTGTCTAAAAAAGGGTTGGCAAACTATAGCATGGTACCTATTTATTATGTTATATATATATATATACATATATATATACATATATATGTGTGTGTATACACAACACATTATAAATATGCATACAACTATGTTGTATAATATATGTAGATATTATCTTCTCTAAATATAGATGTAGATGTAGATTGACTAAAGCTATGGATGGTATGAATATAAATGACATAGGGAGACAGAAACAAAGATTACAATTGTAAAGATAAAGAATTATCCAGATATCTATCTATGTAGATATACCTATATATATTTTTACACCTCAAAGTATGACTGATCTTGAAGTTGGAAGAAGGGTCTTGGATAAAACTCAGTAAAAATAAAATGTAATTGATTCATACACTGAAAAGAATACTCCATGCTTAGTCAAATTCCATGGCTTGATGTTCTATCTACATTATAATCCATTTCCTGCCTCCATGCTTTGGTACTGCCTACCCTTATGTCTCAACTGTTCTTCTTTCTTACTGCTACTATTTTTCTATTTAAAATTAAGGTCAACAATCATTTGTTCACACCCTTTAAGGTGAAGCTAAAAGGCAAGCTATAAACTGGAAAAAAGTAGGAAGAAAGAAAAATAAAAACTGACCATAAAAACCTACTGTGGTGACAGGGAAGATCAAGACACAAACTCAGAAGAACACAATGATATCAAAAGATTTACAAACAAAGCCTTAAATATAAGGTGTGATTTGGACACCAGCTCAAAAAAATGTCTTAACGACTTCAAAAAGGATTTGAAAATCAAATAAGACATGTAGAGAAAAAAACTGAAAACATAAGTGGGAGCAATGCAAGAAAAATGATGAAAAGAGAGTGAACAGATTGGTCAAAAAAAAGGACAAAAATATAATGAAGAGAAGAAATCATTGAAAAGCAGAATTGGTCAAATGGAAAAAGAGGTACAAATATTTATTTTTTAATTTTTAAAAATATTTATCTGAATAATTTTTAAAAATTCCCCAGTTACATGTTAAAAAAAGTTAACATTACTTTCTGAACTCTGAGTTCTGAATTCTATTGCTTCCTACCTTTTCACACCACCTCATTAAGAAGGCAAAAATTTATGCATGTGCAGTCATGCAAATCATATCCATAACAGTCATGCTGTAAAAGAAAAAATGGATAATTAAAAAAAAAACAGGAAAAATAAAGTTTTTAGAAAAGTATTCTTCGACCTGTATTCAGACACCATCAGTTCTTTCTCTTGGTATCAAAAGTATTTTTCATCATTAGTCCTTCAGAGTTCTTTTGAATAATTGTATTGTTGAGAATAGCTAAGTAATTCACAACTGACCATCTTACAATAATGTTATTACTCTGTAAACAGTACATTTCATTATGCATCAGCTCATGCAAATTTTTCCAGATTTTTCTCAGAGCATTTTGCTTATCATTTCTTATATTGCAGTAGTATTCCATCATAATTACATACCATAACTTCTTTAGCTGTTCCTCAATTGATGGGTAACCTCTCAATTTCTAATTCTTTGCCCCCAGAAATGAGCTGCTATAAATATTTTTGTACATGTAGGTCCTTTTTTTTCTTTTCTTAAATCTCTTTTGGGATACAGACCTAGTAATGGTGATGCTAAGTCAAATGGTATGCATGTTTTGTTTTATTTTGCTTTTTGGAGGGCGATTGGGGTTTAGTAACTTGCCCAAGGTCACACAGCTAGTTTTTGTGTGGGTGTGTTAATTGTCTGAGGCCGGATCTGGACTCAGGTCCTCCTGACTCTGGGCCCATGCTCTACTCACTCTGCCACCTAGCAACCCCAGGGTATGCATGTTTTTATAGCCCTTTCAGCACAGTTTCAAATAGCACTACAGAATGGTTAAATAAATTCACAACTACTCTCCCAATGTATTAATATCACATTTTCTCACATCTCAGCCAACATCTGGCATTTATCTACAAAAATTTACTGAACAAAATCAATACTTCTGTTTTTTGGGGGTTTTTTTTTGTTCTTGCTTTTTGGAGGGCAATTGGGGTTAAGCAACTTGCCCAAGGTCACATGGCTAGTTGTTGTGTTAAGTGTCTGAGGTCAAATTTGAACTCAGGTCCTCTTGACTCCAGGGCTGGTGCTCTAATCATTCTGCCACCTAGCTGCCCTGAAAATCATTACTTCTAAAGCAATATTGGATGAATTAGAACTGAACAAGTGAAAGTTAATGACAATGTGAAGAAGCAAGAAACAATAAAACAAATTTATAAAAGCTAAAAAAAAAAAACTAGAAGAAAATATGAAATACTCCATCAGAAAAATTCACCTGGAAAATAAATTGAAGAGATATAATTTAAGAATTATTGGACTAACTGAAAGCCATGATAAAGAAAGGAGTGTAAATATTATATTTACAACAAAAAAAATGGAAACTTCCTTATATCCAGGAACTAGGAGGTAAAACAGAAATTGAAAGAATACACATATTACCTCTTGAAAGACATTCCAAAACACTAAAGAATATAATGGCCAGATTCTAGAACTCCCATATGAAAGAGACAATATTGCAGGCAACCAGAAAGAAGCAATTCAAATATCACTGAACTATAGTCAGCATCCCACAAAATTTTGCAACTTTTACATTGAAAGACCAGAGGGCTTGGAATATAATATATCAGAAGGATCAAAACCAAGATGGTGGAGTGAAAGCAAGATCTCACTAGAACTTCTCCTTAAACTCCTTCAGTAACCTTTAAAATGTGAAATCTGAATGGATTTTAGAGTGGCAGAATTCACTGGGACATGGAGTATGGCAGATTTTCAGTCCAAGAAGGTATGCATGTCAGACTAGGCAGGGGAACCTTGGAGCAGGGGCTGCACTAGCACAGAACTGAGACCTGATCAGAGTGGAGCCAGAGCAAGCCCAGGCAAGCTGAGTCAGCCACCTCAGGGGCAATTCCCAGACCTCTCACCACAGGATGGGGGATCTGTCTGAGGGAGGTAAGAAAAAGTGCAGGGCCCATAGCAGCAGCAACTAATTCTCTTGCTACCAACGCACAGCCTGGATGTTTAAAAATCAACTACCTGAGCTCCCTCCTGGGAGCCAAGATGGTGGAGTGAAGCCTACTAAATCCACTCTCTCCCTAAGATCCTGAAAACCCAGATAATATTGCTTCAGGGTAAAATCCTGAAATAGCCCAATCCTAGCCAGTCTTGGGAGTCCTAGAAGAAGGGCATGGGTGTGGCTGTGCACAAGCTAAGGTGCAGAGCAAGAGCTGTCCCAACAAGCCCCATCTCAGCTGACCAGTAGGAGATCCTGAAGCCTAGGGTGGGTGGAAGCAGAAAGTGGTAACAACAGAAGCCCAGGTGTACCTTCACACAACCAGGGGAAGCAGAAGACACCAGTGCTACCTTATCTCAGGTAAAGCAAAAGCAAAAATAGATATAATTAAAAGAGATAAGGAAGGAAACTATATCTTACTAAAAGGCACCATTGACAATGAAGCAATATCATTACTGAACTTTTATGCACCAAGCAGTATAGCATCCAAATTCCTAGAGGAAAAGTTAAGGGATTTAGAGGAAGAAATAGATAGCAAAACTATAATATCAGGGGACCTCAATCTCCCCCTCTCTGAACATGATAAATATAACATCAAAATAAGAATCTAAAGAAGTTAAGGAGGTGAATAGATTATTAGAGAAGGTAGATATGATAGACTTCTGGAGAAAATTGATGGGGATAAGAAGGAATATAGCTTCTTTTCAGTGGTACATGGCACAGAAACAAAAATAGACCATGTACTAGGGCATGAAAACCTTACAAACCAGTGAAGAAAGGCACAAATACTAAATGCATCCTTTTCAGATCATAATACAATAAAAATATACATATATGTATATATATATAATAAAGGGCCATAGAAAGATAGACTAAAAACTAAATGGAAACTAAATAATTTAGTCCTACAAAATGAGTGGGTCAAATAAGAAATCATAGAAACCATCAGAAATTTCATTAAAGAGAATGACAATAATGAGATGCCATACCAAAATTTGTGGGATGCCACAAAAGAAGATTTTAGGAGAAATTTTATATCTATGAATGCCTACATGAATAAAATAGAGAAAATGGAAATAAAAAAATTGGGCATGCAACTGAAAAATCTAGGGAAAATAATTGTAAATCCTCAATTAAATACTGAAAACCAAAGGAGAGATTAATAAAATATAAATTAAGAAAACTATTGAACTAATAAATAAAAGTAAGACCTTGTTTCATGAAAAAAAAAACATGAAATTGATAGACTTTTAGTCAATATGAGAACAACAAGAAAGAAGAAAACCAAATTACCAGTATCAAAAATGAAAAAAGTGAGTTAACCTCCACAGAAGAGGCAATTAAAACAATAATAAGGAATTATTTTGCCCAATTGTATGCACAGAAGTTTGATGATAGTAGGGAAATGGAAGAATATTTACTAAAATATAAATTGCCCAGATTAACTAAAGAAGAAGTAGAACACTTAAATAACCCCGTTTCAGAAGAAGGAAATTGAAGAGGCCATCAATGAACTCCCTAAGGAAAACTCTCCAGGGCCAGATGGTTTGAAAAGTGAATTCTGTCAAACATTTAAAGAACAGTGGATTCCAATACTTTATAAAATATTTGGGAAAATTGGAGAAGAAGGAGTCCTACCAAATTATTTTTATGACACAAATATGGTAGTGATAGCTAAATTAGGAAGGGCCAAAACAAAGAAAAAAATAGATCAATTTCCCTCATGAATATCAATGTAAAAATATTAAATAAAATATTAGCAAAAAGACTAGAGTAACTTATCATGAGAATAATGCACTTTGATCAGGGAGGATTTATTCCAGGAATGCAAGGGTAGTTCAATATTAGGAAAACTATTCATATAATCGATCATATCAACAACAAAACTAGTAGAAACCATATGATTATCTCAATATATGTGAAAAAAATCCTTTGACAAAATACAACACTCATTTCTATTTAAAACACTAGAAATTATAGGAATAAATGGAGTCTCCCTTAAAATAATAAGTAGCATCTATCTAAAACTAATTGAGCTAATAAACAAATTTAGCACAGTTGCAGGATATAAAATAAAACCACATAAATCATTGGCATTCCTATACATTTCTAACAAAGTCCAACAGCAAGAAATAGAAAGAGAAATTACATTTAAAGTTACTGTAGACACTATAAAATATTTGGCAATCTACCTGGAAAAACAAACCTAGGAACTATATGAACACAATTATGAATCATTTTTCACACAAATGAAGTCAGATCTAAATAATTGGAAAAACATCAGTTGCTTGAGGCTAGGTCTAGCTAATATAATAAAATGACAATTTTACCTAAATTAATTTACCTATTTAGTGCCATACCAATAAATGTACCAGAAAATTTTTTTATAGAGCTTGAAAAAATAGCTACAAAATTCATCTGGAAGAACAAAGAGTCCAGAATATCAAAGGAACAAATAAAAAGAAATGATAGAGGTGGCCTAACCATACTAGGTTTTAAACTGTATTATAAAGCAGCAGTCATCAAAACTACTTGGTACTGGCTGAGGAATAGAGTGGTAGATCAGTGGAATACATTAGGTACACAAGACACAGCAATCAATGACAATATTAATCTACTGTTTGAAAAACCCAAAGATTCTGGGATATGAATACACTATTTGGCAAAAACTGCTGGGAAAACTGGAAAATAGTATGGCAGAAACTGAGCATAGACCAATATCTTACACTGTATATCAAAATAAAATCTAAATGGGTGAATGATCGAGATATAAAGGCTGAAACTGTAAGCAATCTTGGAAAGCATGGACTAGCTTACCTGTCAGATTTATAGATAAGGGAAGAATTTATGACCAAAGAAAAGATAGAGAGCATTAAAAAATGCAAAATGGATAATTTTGACTGCATTAAGTTGAAAAGGTCTTGTACAAATAAAGCTAATGTAACCAAGATTAGGAGGGAAGTGCAAATTTGGGGAAAAAATTTTGCAACCAGTATCTCTGAAAAAGGCCTCATTTCTAAAATATAAAGAGAATTGATTCAAATTCATAAGAATACAAGTCATTCCCCAATTGATAAATGGTCAAAGGATATGAACAGACATTTTTCAGAGGAAGAATTTAATTATATCTATAAAATAGGAAAAAAATTCTCTAAATCACTATTGATTAGAGAAATGCAAATCAAAACAACTCTGAAGTACTACACCTCACCAGTCAGACTGGCTAAGATGACAAAACAGGAAAATGGAAAATGCTGGAAAGGATATGGAAAAATTGGAACACTAATGCATTGCAGGCAGAGTTTTGAACTGATCCGACCATTCTGCAGAGCAATTTGGAACTATGTCCAAAGGGTTATAAATAAGCGCATACCCCTTGACCTAGCAATACCACTTCTAGGGCTGCATCCTGAAGAAATAATACTAGTGGGAAGAAGACCTGTTGGCATAAAACTCTTTATAGCAGCTCTTTCTGTGGTGGCAAAGAATTGGAAATGAAAGGGATGCCCATCAATTGGGGAATTGCTAAAAAAAAGTTGTGGCATATGAATGTAATTTCCCTCCATACTTTACCCCCCCATCTTATTCTATTTTCTCCTTTGACCCTGTCCCTTTTCAAAAGTGTTTTTTCTTCTAACTACCCTCTCCCCCAATCGTTTATCATTCCCCCTTCTTATCCCCTTCCTCCCTATTTTCCTGTATGGTAAGATACCCAATTGAGTGTGCATATTAATCCCTCCTTAAGACAAATTCAATGAGATGAAAGTTGTTCCATTCCCTTTCACCTTCCTGTTCTTCCTCGCCTTTGTATCAGTTTTCGCTTGCCTCTTTTAGATGAGATAATTTACCTTAATCTATCTCCTCCTTTCTCCTTCTCCCAATAAATTCCTCTTTCATCTCTTAAATTTATTTTTTAGATTTCATCCCTTCCTCTTTAGCTTATCCTGTCCTCTGTCTCTGTATACATGTATACACATATACACACACTCACATATACATTTATAGACACATATACATGTGTCTCCTGTACATACATATGTGTATATATATATATGGTATATATGGTTTTTCATCAAGAATACTTTAAACTCCTGTATTTCATTGAATGTGCATATTTTCTCCCTAAAGCATTATATTCAGTTTTCCTGGATAGGTGATTCTTGTTTTTAATCCTAACTCCTTTGAACTCCATAATATCATATTCCAAGCCTGTTAGTCCCGTAATGTAGAAGCTGTGATATCTTGTGTCATCCTGATTGTGTTTCCACAATACTCAAATTGGTTTTTTTTCCTGACAGCTTGTAATATTTTTTCTTGACCTGGGAATTTAGCTATGATACTCCTAGGATTTTTCTTTTGGATATCTTTTTCAAGAGGCAATAGGTGAATTCTTTAAATTTCTATTTTACTCTCTGGTTCTAGAATATCAGGGCAGTTTTCCTTGAGAATTTCTTGAAGGATGATTTCTGGGCTCTTTTTTTAAGCAATTGGGGTTAAGTAACTTGCTCAAGGTTACATGGCCAATTATTTTGTGGGCTCTGTTTTTGATCATGGCTTTCAGGTAGTCCAATAATTTTTAAATTATCTCTCCTGGATCTATTTTTCAGATGAGTGGTTTTTCCAATGAGATATTTCACATTGCCTTCTATTTTTTCATTTGTTTGGATCTGTTTTATTGTATCTTGATTTCTCATAAAGTCATTAGCTTCCATTTGCTTCAATCTAATTTTGAAAGAATTATCCTCTTCACTGAGTTTTTGAAATTCCTTTTCCATCTGGGCAATTCTGCTTTTTAATGCATTCTTGTCCTCATTGGCTTCTTGGGCCTCTTTTGCCATTTGAGTTTATTTTTAAGGTGTTATTTCCTTCAGTATTTTTTGTCTCCTTTAGCAGGCTGTTGATGTGCTTTTCATCTTTTTTTTTTGGTGAGGCAATTGGGGTTAAGTGATTTGCCCAGGGTCACAGAGGTAGTACATGTCAAGTATCTGGTCAGAGACCAGATTTGAACTCAGGTCGTCCTGACTTCAGAGCCAGTGCTCTATCCACCACACCACCTAGCTGCCCCTCATGATTTTTTTGCATCATTCTTATTTCTCTTCCCAATTTTTCCTCTCCTTCTCTTAGTTGATTTTCAAAATCCTTCTTGAGCTCCTCCATGGCCTATAACCAATTCATATTTTTTTCTTGGAAGTTTTTAATGCAGGAATTTTTTCTTTGTTGTCTTCTTCTGGTTCATGCTTTGACTCTTTTTGTCCCCCCAAAATAATTCTATGGTCTGATTGCACTTCCTTTGCTTGCTCATCTTGCCAGCCAATTACTTGACTTTTGAGCTCTTTGCCACTATAGAATTCTTCTTTTAGAGTGGAGAAAGCTGTGTTCCAAATTGCTGGGGTTTCACAAATGTTGTCAGAGGTCTGGGTAGGACTCCCTCTCCACAGCCACGATAAGCTCTAGTGTACTGTCATTTCTCACCCCATGGCCACCATCCAAGACTGTGACCCAGATCCAAGCAATTCAAAGCAAGAGCAATTACCCTCTGAATGGTAGCTTGGACCCCTACAATCTGAAGGCCTAAAGTTCCAGAGGTAGCCACATGGCAGTAGCTGCAGCTGTCATGCCTCCACCACCTCTCACCTTGGGGCAGGGGACAGACCAAGCTCTTCAGTCACCCAGTTGCAACAGGGTTCCCACTGACCATTTAGTTTCTCTTTGGTATTTATGGGTTCAGAAGTCTGTAAACTGCCACAGTTGCTGGTCACTCACTCTCCTGAAGTCTGCTCTACCCCAGGTCTGGGCCAGCATGACTTATGTGAGACTGTTTACATCTCCCAGCTTGGTGTGATACACCTTTCCTGTTGGTTTTCCAGGCTGCCTTCAGTGGGAGATGTGTTTCTCTGTCACTTTGTGGGTTCCATAGCTCTAAAATTTGTTTAGAGTCATATTTTACAGGTATTGGATGAGGTTGGAGCGGGAGCTGAAACAAGTTCCTGCTTTTACTCTGCTATCTTGTCTCTGCCCCCTCTGAATTGTCAATATTTCTTAATGCATTGTTCATTCTTTAGCTTCTCCTTGGTCAATTCTTATTTTCTTAAAGTTAAGCTGATAATTCCCTTTTCATATCTTTACTTTTATTTTTCTTTTTTTTCCATTTTCTTTTTCTTCCTATTTATTTTTCATATACCAGTCTTGTTAGCGTCTTAATTTATTTTAAACTCTTGCTTTATTCCTTTGAGGAATTCTGGTTAGATTTGTGACCAAACTGCATTTTTCTTTGAGGCTTTTCTTATAGATGTTTTTGAGTCATTCTTTTCCTCTGGACTTGAACCTTAAGTTTCTCTGTCTAAATAATAGCTCTTTATATTGAAGTCATTGTTTGTTTGCCCATTCTTCCAGGCTACTTCTTTTCTTTGGCCTTTATGTTAGTACTGGGATCTGCGTATTAATTGTTGTCATTTCTGGACTAAACTACTGTCCTTGTGTTTTTCTGATATTTTCACAGTTTAGACTGGCTATCTGCACATTTTTTCAATGCTCCCAAAGTTATGAGATAAAGTCTGCTTTAATGCCCTCCTTGTCTGAATTCTGCAAGCTCTTGACCTGGCTTTGGTTTTGTTGGCTTGTATATTTGTGCATGGTTGGGAGTTTCAGTAGACTGTTGATAGACTCAGTTACTTTTAGCCTACTTGAAGTCTTTGTACATTCAGTGACTGAACTGCAGCCTTCTTTTTGGTATGAGACTCCTGCTCTGCTTATTTCACTATAGGTTTTCATCCCAGACTAGAATCTAGAACTGAGTTCCTGCTTTGTGGAATCAGAGTCATACAGCTTCTATATGCTTCTGAACTTTTTCCTTGCTCAGTACAGTTACAACTTGCTATTTATCTCTTCTCTCCACCACCTCTAGGTGCAGATTCCAACTTGGTTTTGCATTGAGTAGTAAGTAATAGTGTTGCCAGATGGGCTCCATTTCTGAAAACTTCACTATTTTAGGAGTCTCCTGCGATTGCTTTCTGTCTCAATGCTTCCTTCCCTGGTTCTGAATATCAGCTCTCAGTTCCTGGGATTCAGAATGTTCTCTATGGGGGCGGCTAGGTAGAGCACCAGCCCTGAAGTCAGGAGGACCTGAGTTCAAATCCAGCCACAGACACTTAACACACACACACACACACACACACACACACTAGCCTGTGACCTTGGGCAAGTCACTTAACCCCAACTGTCCTCCAAAAAAAAAAAAGAAAGAATGTTCTCTATGTAGCACACTCTTGGTGTGAACTCATTCCCAGTGTCTGAAAATTTCTTTCACTCCCTTGGCTGACCTGGACTCAAAAAGTGGCTCACTATGACTCTTTCTTATATTTCCTGATTGGAATTTTGTCTGATGATTCATTGTGGAGGAGGTTTGGTTGGGGAGCCAAGTCATAAGTCTTCCTCCTACTCTACTACCTTAACCCCATCCCACCCACATCCTCCTCATTGCCTCTTGGGATTTAAAACGACATCTGAGGCTTAGATCAAGTGTCATATCCTTCAAGAAGCCTTTTCTTATAACCTCAGTTGTGTGTGCCTCTAAATTATTTCTGTAATCAATCTGTTAATGTGTTACATACTCTTAATAAAACCTAATTTTTCTTCAGTATCTTATCCCCTTTATATTTATTCCCAAAGTTTCAACCACATTGACATATATTAGGGATATATTTTTGAAATCCTAAAAGTAATGAATAAAATCTTAGCTATAGCAGTAAGCACCCTAGCATACCCTGGACATCTGCTAGCAGAGGTTCTTAAATATGCTTTTCTAAAGGAAAGCAACTCAAAAAGGGTTAACAGTCTTATTTTATTTTATTTGCTTTTTGGAGGGCAATTGGGTTTAAGTAACTTGCCCAAGGTCACATGGCTAGGTTTTTTGTTAAGTGTCTGAGGCCAGATCTGAACTCAGGCCCTCCTGACTCCAGGGCCAGCACTCTACTCACTGCACCACCTAGCTGCCCTGAACAGTCTTATTTTAATCAAACATATGTCATACCTAGTTCAGGGGAAAATGTCAGCACCCTGAACTTCAGAGAATACAAATAGAATTTAAACAGACAGGGCTACTAGTTGTCTGACCATCACAAACATACAGTTAGTCACCAGAGAGCGAAGCACCTACATCTGGGTTTTCAAAGTCAGGGGGCTCAATGGTTGCCCAAAGTCTGATCTGGCCAAAACATAAAGCTTTTCTCAAAGTGAGCCCCAAAGCAAAACCTCACCTGAGAGGTATATATAACCTTCTGCAGGGTCAGAAAATATCACAACCCTCCTGACCCACTTGACTACAAAGTAACAAAAGTTGTGCTTTCCTGAAAAACAAGCTTCCCTCAAAGCAAGTTTCTCCTGTGGACTCTACTCCACCCTTCAGCAAACTCTTCCCACCACAGGCTCCATAGGACCACATTAAGCATATTAGGGGGAACAGTATAGTTTCCAATCAGGGAAGGTCCTCAAGTTCAACTTAAGCCTATTAAGGGGCAGGGAAGATCTTCAAATTCCCATTACCACTGCCCTAGCTTTTTGGAATATTTAACAGTTAAATATAAACTCTTTTATCTGATATTTAAAGTTTTTAATTCTTGACTACCTTTCCAACTTTTTTTATATATTCCTTCACTTTCTATATTCTGAAATTCAGACAGATAGACTTTCTTGTTCTCACACAGGACACTCCATCTCTCATCTCTGTGACATTGCACTGACTGCCCTACCTTTCCAGAATTCAATCCCTTTACATCTCTTCCTCTTAGAACCACTGGTTTCCTTCAAAATTCAGTTCAAATGTGTCATTAAATATAAAGCCTTCCATCATCTCACCTGTTAATGCCTTCTCTCCTCTCAATAATCTTGTATTTATTTGCATTCAGCAAGGTTCCAATAAGTACAAGCAATGAATCTTTTGAAATGGACATAGGTATTTTGAATTCACACTTTTTTAAGTTATAATTTTGTAAAATATTTTAGTTTTTCTACCCCAATGGGAATATGCCTTGTGAATTCCTTAATGTAATCACATAAGGAAATTCATTGTTAATAGCAAGAACAAATACAACACAACAAGGGTCTAACTGTATTTTGTATATACTAATACACATATATGTTGTCTCTACAGATAGAATGTACAGTCTTTGCATTTCATTTTTGTCCTCGTATTCCATGATCCTAGCATAGTGCCTGAAACAGAGTAGATACTTAATAAATATTTGTTAAATGATTTATTAATTGATCCACACTTTCCAAAAGAAGAAATTAAGTCTAAAAGACATTTATAAACATGATGAAGGTCACACAGGTAGTAGAATCCAGAAGCAAGACAAAAAATCAAAATTCCTAGTTTGAAATTACCTTTACCTTGTACTGGGTTGATTTTCCCAGTGTAGTGGCATTCTTTCACAAAGGTTCAAAAGCCAGAGTGCAATTAATGGATATCAAACAGGTCTCTACAGAGAGCATCCACTCCAGAACAAATGAATTAAGATATTAAGATTTGAATTAGAACAGAATATTACAAGGGTAGAAGTAACAAGACACCTTGCTGAAATAAGAAATAACTTGGCAGCACAAATAGTTGAGGTATCAGATAATTTAAGACTGAAAAGTATAAGACTTTGAAAGCTCTAAATATTTCTAGATAGATTTTCCTTAAGGTATACTGAGCTCACAGAGACTGCTGTAGTGAAGTTTCAGGATTAAAACTTTGGTGCATATCATATTTAAGGAAGGTATAATCATTAAAGAAAAAAAAGAAATCATACATTTTTCAGGATTTGTGGACACTAAAGTCTCATTTTGAAGGTTTTGTTAAAGGAGAAAACAAAACAAAACAAATAAAAATCCAGTGTTACACATTCACTCCAACTGATAAAATGAGAAAATTAATCCAAAGACCCATACAAAACAACCAAGGTCTAAATGAAGAATAAATTAACAGAGATGTTATGAATCTGAAACAAAATCAAAGCTTCATTTTAACAGCAGTGCATGCAAATGTCCTCATCTCATTACTCTTCAGACAGTTTTCATTACTCCAAAGGCCAGGATAAGAATGTGCATTTCCCAAGGTAATGGTTTTTCTATGTGGCAGACCATAAGAGGCTTTGCTTCATATTCTGAACATTAATGGGCAACATACCTATTAACAGGAGAAAGAATCGGCCATTTAAATGCATGTGAACAATTTTTTGCTAAAGTGCTTCTAGGGAAGGTATTCCTCCCCCCGAGCCCCATCCCCAGCCTTCTTGCTTCCCAGTGGTTTTTCTCTTTTTACTAAAGTTCTTTTAGGGAAATTACTAGTATTTCAGATCCTTCCTTCTTCCCAGGGGCAAACAACACCACAGGACTATCTCAGAAACCAACTGAAATGGCCACTTCTATCACTTTGTGGTGGTGGGGGTGGTTAAGGGGGTTGGAAGATGATTTCTCATACCAGGGAACCACCATTCATTATTCACATCTCTTTCCTACAGCCATATTTCTGATATTTATTTCCTATGGGTTTGGAGAAGCAAGGATTAGAAATAAATGACATTCTTTACAACTCACAAGAGGTTTGCCTTGAGCCAAACTCATACTTTCACTTTATACAGAATTTAACTCTCCAGATGCTGCCCTGAGACTCTGTCACTTGAGAGCTTCAAAGGAGCCTCAAGCACTAAGGCAAAGCTAGAGGAGAAGAGAGGGATGAGTGGGAATTAGGTTTGGGGGCATAAGTCAGCAAATGGTAGCCAATACAAAGGACTCCCAGGAGAGGAAAATTCTCAGAGGCAGAATATTAGGCAGAGTATAGATGAAAATGAATCTCTGCTGTTCTTTGAATGGCTGACAGCTTTCTGATAAGGTACAAAGGGCATAGAATAGAATGCAAAGTGGTAAATAAAGTTCAGGACTTGGGACATACCATCCCTTGTAGGAGATAGTATACATTTTATAAGTCAAACATTCATCAACACTTCATCTTTTCACTTCCCCCAGAGAAGAGGAGTGTCATTAGATTAAAGACCTAGATTTTTAAATGAACTTCGAATTAATCTTGTCCAAATCTGTTATTATATAGATTTGGAAACTAATTCCAAGACATGGTTATGTCACACCCAAAGTCACAGGTGCCAAATCTGGAATTGAAACTAAGTTCTTGTGATTTCAAGTGCAGCTTTCTATCTACTATATGATACCATACCTTTGCCAAATAGTAATTCTATTACATTCATGATTATTATTAGCTCTCAAAAGCTTGGGGAAAAACTGAAGGAAATTAAATTCCCTCATGTCATGCTATGAATGATTTTATTAGGTACAATTAGGAATTTTTATAGCTAAAGCAAATTTTATTAACTTTACCCATGCTCTCCATTTCTACTTCTGCCACACTGCATACCAAATTCAATATATACTGGTCCACAAACCCTCTCTTGAACAACACCTCCAATTTTTTCTTTACCACTCTTTTATCTCAACTCTGGAAAAATGTGACCAACTGGTTGCAACAAAGGTCAGTTGAAAATGACCTTTACAATCATAAACTATTTGATGGATTGTTTTCCAGGTTGCAAATCCTACACTCCCCTCTCCTTTCCTCTCCTTTGTCTCAAACTAACATCAGAGAAAGGATGAAACAAACAAACAACAACAACAAAAGGCACACATTAGCACAGGGTTCAGCCTCATTCTCATTGTCACTTTCCTTTCACATACTTATAAATTGTTTCAATGACTTTTTCTGTGATCCACTTTTTATTTGGTATTTTATTGTTAAATTCCCATTTAGGACTATATTTTTTCTTTGTGTTTCCTAAATTTTTACTTTTTGTTACATTAGGGTATGGAAAAGATATGTTAGATATTTCTGCTTTTTTGTGTTTGTTTGGAATATCTCTGCCCTAGTACACAGTTTTTTCTTCTTTAAAGTTCCATATAATGTTAAATTTTTGTGTATTCTTTTACAGTCTCTTCTAGGAGATGTTATAATTCTTTTAACCTTAATTTCTTCAACAATCTGCTTAAGTCCTCTATTTTCACTTTTGTTTATTTTTCTGTTTAACTTATCTAAAATAGAGAAAGGGATATTGAAGTCTCCTGACACTATTGTGTTACTCTATATGTCTTCCAGTAAATAAGCCAATAACTCCTTTATTAATATGAATACTGTCATTGGGAGCATATACACTTATTATTAATAGTATTGTTTGGTTGGTTGGTTGTTAATGATACTTTTCAGTATAACATAGTTTCCTTATTTATGCTTTTTTTATTCTTTGAATGTGTGGTTTTTCTCTCTCAGACAATATTACTGCACCTTCTACTTTTTTTTAAAATTTACTTAATATAAAGTAAATTTTGCCCCGTTGTCTGTTTTATTTTGTGTCTTTGTTTTTTAAGTATGTTTCCTTTAATATCTAATCTGTTACTTTGTTTTATTTGAATGTTTAATCCATTCACATTTAAAGTTATTAATGTTATGTTTATATTTTCTTTCATCTAACTCCAATATTGCTTTATTTTTCTTTCAAATTATGATTGATTTTTCCTTTTCTGCTGAAAACACAGTACTATGTTGATTGTCATTTTAATCATTTTTAAGGTGACCCTATTCTCACTGTCTCTTGTGCCTTCTCCTGCCTGCTGATCCTCTCTTCTCATTTGTTAACTCTTTGCCTTTCCTTCTTGGTTTTGTTTATTAGTTGCTTTACCTGCTCCTTCCCCCTTTAAAAAAAATTTGGTTACATAGTTCAGCCCCACATTTTTTTCCTTCTCAATCAAGTAGAATCCTTCTTTTGTCTTTCCTTTCAGCTTAATGTGAGTGTGTATTCCTTTCCAAGAAATATTTCTTCCATTCTCTTCACTATGATCTTTTTTTCTGTCTATTCTAGACCTTCATTCTCTAATTTATTAACTTTATAATTATCTTATTTCTCTCTATCTTCGCTATTCCTCATACAATCAAAACTTCCAAGGTTTCCATTCTAGGCTCTACCTTCTAGGCAATTGCTACCATTGCCTTATGGAGTTTGCTTTGTGGGTTCCCCTTTTCCACTGTACCTTACCTCTAAAACAATGCCAATTATTGCATAAAGAGGACACTGCCTGATGCTGGAGTCCCTCCCCCAATACTTCTCTAATTGTGTATCCCACCACTAATCTGTACTCACAACCAGTCAACTTTTTCTCTGTTTGCTTCAAAATCTCCCTGGTGAATCCCCTCCCACTTTCTCAGCTTTCAGTTCTTCCCAGGAGATCTAAATCTTCCCCATTCCCTCCTAAAGTGATATGAGGAAAATTTTCAAGGATCAAATCCCTCATATCACAATCAAAGAAAGGTCCCCATCCCCCTTCACAAATCATCTCTGTTAATCCATAGGAGAATTAATCAGTAGAACTCCCTTCTACTATTAAAGTAATGCATCCTTCCTTTCTCTCTTTTTCAGTCCTTGTTCCCTTCTTCTTACCCACCACCTTGTAGGCTCATCTCTCTCTAAGACTGCAACATCATCTTCCCCTCAGTGCTACCCCTTGATTTAACTCTGGTGCATCATGACTTCCTACAATTCTCTTCATACACACACACACACACACACACGTATGTATTTATAAATGTACATATACACACATTTCTCATATATAGATACATTTCTCATATACATATATATGCACATATATATGGAAAAAGCTAACTGGAAGAGAGTATAAATTAGTAGTGGATTACATACATACAAACATGTAATCATATATGCACATATAAACATACATATACATGTGTGTTCACCTATAGGTGCAGTGTATTGATAAGTTATAGGTGCAGTGTGTTGATAAGTTCTACACATAATGCCTCAGGACTAACTCTTCACTGTAACCTTCATTAGAATTCCACCTTAACTCCTGTCTCCTTGCATGAAATTAGAAAGTTGATTAAAGATCTTTCTGCTGACCTTCTTTGTATTACCATCCTTGGTTCTTGCATTTATTCACTACTCCTTTATTTCTATAGTTTGGAGTGTTCAAGAAGCAAATGATCTTTTCAGTTCTGGTTTTCTTTTTAAAATGTTTCAAATGTCTTTTGTTATTGATCATCTATTTTGTTTCAATTATTTTTAAGCTTATATTTGCAGGGTAGGTCACTCTAGTCTGTATCTGGAGCTCCATTGTTCTTTGGAACAAATTATTTCACTCCCTTCCATGCTTTCTGGTGGGTGCCAAATAGTCTTGCATTATTCAAATACATTTTCCATTTAATTTGAAGGTCTTTCTCCTGATTGCTTGCAGAACTTATTGTTTCTGAATTGAATTATTGACTTTAATTACCGTATGTCTTGGATTTTGTAATCTTGAATTCTTTTCTGGAGTTGATATATGAATTCTTTCTATTGGTATTTATTATCTATTTTCAAATGTTCTGGACAATCCTATTCTATTATTTCCTGCATAATGGTTTTGAAGATTTTTGTTCTGTTGTGTTCTTCTGGATGACCTATGATCTTTAGGTTGTCTATACATGCTATATTTGAAATGAGATGTTTTGCTTGAATAATGAATGTATTTTTTAAAAATGTCTTTGTTTTTTGCTTCTCAATATTTGCATTTACAATCTATTATTCTCTCTTTTGTTTCCTTGGTGAACCTTGTCATAACAGATTCCAGGTTTTCCTTTCTGTCTGACATTTTTTTTTGGTGCAGATTATAAATACTGCTCTCATAGATCTCATTTATCTTTTGAACCACTCTGGAACAGTGTGTTGTGGTACAATATTATCCCATATTCCTCATAGTTCTCTGTTTATTAATTATTAAAACATTTTCCTTTGTTTTACATTTTATTCATAGATGCCTAAGTTGTTTACTAGATATATAGGTCATACTTTATGTTATTAATGTATTCTTTTATGCTATATCTTCTTATGGTCAAAGTCTCTGAGTTTTCTCCTTCCTGAAATCTTTGGTAATGTCAACCTTTTTTCTGATTCTGTGACTCCCTTCCCTCTGATGGTGGTGATTTCCTGTGGTTCTGGATCTCAAAGTATCTGAACATATTTGTACAACAGCCTGTCTCCACCCCAATTGACTTTTGGATGGACAAAATTGACCTCAGCTGGATATGAAGCTCTTTTCCCTTAAGCTCAGTTGAATGATATATATGCCAAACACCATGCACATATATAGACACAGTGTCCTTTCTTGGTATTTTGTAACTTTTTCTGTGTGTTTCTCAGTTCTCTGGTCTTAGCTCAGAGACTTGTACTACTGGTGCTACGCAATGGTTCACTTTGGCATCAGCAATTCTGCCCTGCTTGTTCTATGGTGTTGTCTGATGGTGATGGCTGGATTGACTGAATAAACTGACAGTCTGTCCTGACCAGAACAGAACTTCATAGCTCAGTCAGAAACTTCTTGGACTTCAGAAGGAAGAAAAGAAGGATATGTATTTGGTGTTGCATTTTGTTATAACACTGTGTCAGGTCCTTTGGACTGCTAGAGCAGGCTTGCTGCTGGTAGGCTAGGAGTTTGGGAAGATGTGTTGAGTGAGCTCAGTGTTAGGGAGCATTAGTTCATTTTCTATACCTTTCTTTTGGATTCTGGGTGTAACAGACTTATTGAGACAGCTGAAGTTGCTATATCTTTGGCACATAATTTTTGTTTTGGTGAGTTTTGAGATGTCATAGGAATCAGAGAAAATGTATAGTTTCTTTTTTTATTTTGATGATCACATGATCTAGGAGTCTGATCCAGCCTCCTCTTCTATTTTCAGACATTTTCATCATCTGTATCACAGGCAATAACTTGGTCCTTCTAAATAAAAGTCTGCAAGATGTTTGGTGTCAGATTCCTAACCCCTGAATTGCACAGTGAGATCACAAGGCACATTTTTTATCTCCTTGAACATCTTCTACCTCATAAAAATTAATTTGGAGGATGTTTCAAAGAATAAAAATAAGCAAAAGACCAAAAACAAAAACTTAATAGGATATTTAGTGTTGAGACAGAAAAAACGTCGGTAGTTAAAAATTCATCTAATTAAAACTGAAAGACTAGAAGTCTTCGTTGATGGAAAAACAAGCTACAAATTAAAATATTAAACCTGGTTATTATTAGAAGTATTTGTACCATAATAAAAATTTATATTTGGAATCAGTTGCTCTTATCTTTGTTTATTTATTAAGAGAATACATGTTGCGTCTAGAAATATCTATGATCTTTCCATAATATTTATTTAGCATAGCTCACTGTGTGCTATGTGCTATGTTTGATAGTGAACACACTTCTAGCACAATCCCTCTTATTCTAAATTGGCATGAGTTAGAAAGTGGTAGCATCAATTTTTTTTTCCATTTCCCATCTATAGAGAGCTCTTACTTTTTCAATAACCCTTGCTGGGTAAGCAGCTAAGTTTCAGACCATTCCAGTCACTTTCCACTCTAGTCAGGCCAAACAGCCAAAAGTGTCTGCATATTGAAGGAGCAACATGGCAGATGTAGCAGCTAACATGGCAGCATGCTATGCCCCTATTTCACCTTTCTCCCATCCCTTTCTCAAAGAGGAAGAAGAAACCTAAGCCATATGTCTCTGGATTGCAGGTGACACTTCTATTAGCAAACTTGCATGTGTAGCTCTATAACAAAGCCACATGAACAGTACAAACTACATGCAAGAACCCAGACTTGCTATTACAATACACATGTAACATAGATATGAATGGACCATCTAATAAATTTGCAAGCCTACTTTACCCAATTATAAGCTAATAAATCTGAAAATCTAAGCAAAGATGATGAATATTTGCAAAAATGTAAATTGCCTAGATTAACAGAAAAGGGAATACTTGAATAACCCAATCTCAAAAAAGAAAGTAAACAAGTAATCAATGAACTCCCTAAGAACAGTGCCCCAGGCCCAAATGTGTTCACAAATGAATTCTACCAAACATTGAAAGAACAATTATTTCATATTATACATAAACTATTAAGAAAAATAAACAAAATTTCTACAAATTTCCTTTTACAAAACAAATATTGTACTGATAACTAAAACCAAGAAGATCTAAAACAGAGAAAGAAAACTATAGCTTCCCTAATGAAAATTTATGTAAAAATTATAAATAAAATACTAGGAAATAGATTATAGCAGTATATGACAAGAATCACAAACTATTACCAGGAAGAATTTATTTCAGGAATTCACAGCTAATTCAATATTAGAAAAATTCTCAGCATAGTTGGCCATATAATAACAAAACAAACAAATCATGATTGTCTCAATAGATGCTGGAAAAGTTTATAAAAATAAAACACACATTCCTATTAAAAATACTAGAGAATATAGGAATAAATGGAGTTTTCCTTAAAATGATAAACAATATCTATCTAAAACTACTAGTAAGCATTTTCTGAAAGGAGAATAATATAGAAGCATTCCCAATAAGATCAAAGATGAAGGAGGAATGCCCATCATCACCACTATTATTCAATATTGTAATAGAAATTTTAGCTATAGAAATAGTGGAGAAGAAAATAAATCGAAGGAATTAGAATAGGCAACGAGGAAACAAAACTATCACGCTTTACAGAGGATATGATGGTTTTCTTAGAAAATCCTAGAGAATTAATTAAAAAAGAAAACAGGTGAAATAATTAATAACAAGTAAAGTTGAAGGATATAAAATAAAACCATATAAATCGTAACCATTTATGTAACCAACAAAGCACAGCAAGATATAGAAAGAGAAATTCTATTAAAAATACTTTTGGACAATTAAAAATACTTGGGAGTCTACCTTTAAGGGCAAACCGACGAACCGTATGGACACAACAGAACACTTTTCAGACAAATAAAGTCAGCTTTAAACTATTGGAAAAATATCAGTTTCTCACAGACAGGCTAAGCCAATATAATAAAAATGAGAAATCTTTGTAAATTAATTTACTTATTCAATGAAATTCTTATCAAACTACCAAAAATTATTTTATAGATGTGGAAAAAAATAATAACAAATTTCATCTGGAAGGGCAAAAGATCAAGAATATCAAGAGAATTAATGAAAGAAAATATAAAGTAAGCTGGCACAGCTACATCCCATCCACAAAGTTCTACAATGTGTCTTCAGGATTCTGACTGTACTTTTTTTTCTAATTTATTTATTTATTTTTAGTTTTCTACATTCATATCCACAAGATTTTGAGTGACAAATTTCCTTCCCATCTTTCCCCTACCCCCCATCACAAGATAACAAGCCTACTGAATACCCCTTCCCCAAATCTGTTCTCTCTTATTTCCATCCCCATTCCCCCTTGACTTTCTAGTAGGGCAAGATAGATTTCTATACTCCAGTGCCTGTATATATTATTTCCCAGTTGCAAGTAAAAACCAATTTTTTTAACATTAGTTTTTTTAAAATTTTGATTTCCTCAGGGTGGCTAGGTGGTACAGTGAGTAAAGTGCTGGCCCTGGAGTCAGGAGGACCCAAGTTCAGTTCTGGCCTCAGACACTTAATACACACACACACACACACACACACACACACACACACACACAAGAAAACTAGCCGTGTAACTTTGGGCAAGTTGCGTAACCCCAATTGCCCTCCAAAAGGCAAAAAAAAAAAAAAAACATTGATTTCCAGATTCCTTCTTTCCTCCTCAACCACCCCCATTGGGAAGACAAGCAATTCAATATAGGTTGTACATGTGTAGTTATGCAAAACGTTTCCATTGTAGTTAAACTGTGAGTGACTATATATTTCTCTCCATCCTATCCTTCCCCCCACTTATTCTATTTTCTACTTTGACCCTGCCTCTTTTCAAAAGTGTGTGCTTCTAACTACCCTCTCCCCCAATCTGCCCTCCATTTTACCATTATCTTATCCTCTTCCAACCTACTTTTGTACTTCCAACTGAATGTGTGTGTTATTCCCTTCTTAATACATATTCAGTGAGAGTAACGTTGACCCATTCCCTTTAATCTTCCTATTCTTCCTCTCTAATATAACAGTTTTCTCTTGCCTCTTTTATATGAGATAATTTTTCTTCTATCTCTCCCTTTTTCCTTCTCCCAATATATTCCTCAATCACCTCTTAATTTTATTTTTTAGATATCATCCCTTCATGTTCAACTCATCCTGTGCCCTCCATCTTTGTATACATGGACACACATATACATATGCTCATATATGTATTTATATACACATACACCCTCCTATACATACATATGTGTGTGTATTCCCTTCAAATATCCTCATACGGAGAAAAGTCACATGAGTTACAATTATCATCTTTCCATGTAGGAATGTAAATATTTCAATTGTAATAAGTTTCTTATGATTTATTTTTTCTGTTTACCTTCTTAATGATTCTCTTCCTTCTTGTATTTGAAAGTCAAATTTTCTGTTCAGCTCTTTTTCATCAAGAATTCTTGAAATTCCTCCATTTCATTGAATGACCATATTTTCCCCTAAAGCATTATACTTAGTTTTGCTGGGTAGGTGATTCTTTGTTTTAATCCTAGCTTCTTTGACCTCAGGAATATCATACTTCAAGCCCTTCAGTCCCTTAATGTAGAAGCTGCTACCTTTTGTGTTATCCTGATTGTGTTTCCACAATACTCAAATTGTTTCTTCCTGGCTGCTTGTAATATTGTCTCCTTGACCTGGAAACTGTGGAATTTGGCTGTGATACTCCTTGGAGTTTTCTTTTTGGGATCTTTTTCAAGAGTCAATAGGTGAATAATTTCAATTTCTATATTGCCATCTGGTTCTAGAATATCAGGGCAATTTTCCTTGAGAATTTCTGGAAGGATGATTTCTAGGTCCTTTTTTTGATCATGGCTTTCAGGTAGTCCAATAATTTTTAAATTATCTCTCCTGGAACCATTTTCAAGGTCAGTGGTTTTTCCAATGAGATATTTGACATTTTCTTTTTTTTTTCATTTGTTTGCATCTCTTTCATGGTATCTTGATTTCTCATGAAGTCACTAGCTTCTATTTGCTCCAATATAATTTTGAAGGAATGATTCTCTTCAGTGAGCTTTTGAGGTTCTTTTTCCATTTGGCAAATTTGGCTTTTTAAGGCATTCTTCTCCTCATTGCCTTTTTGAGCCTCTTTTGACATCAGAGCTAGTCTATTTTAAGGTGTTATTTTCTCCAGTCAGGTTGTTGACTCTCATTTCATAACTTTTTTGCATTATTGTAATTTCTTTTCACAATTTTTCCTAAATAAATGGTGGTAAATGAATATCATGGAATATTACTTCACTATAAGAAATTATATGTGTGATACATACATACAAGCATGAAAATATCTATATGAACTGATACAGAGTTATGAATCATGCCCAACTTAGCCTTTCATGGAGGTGAGATGTCCACTGGTGTTATACATGTTTCCATCAGTTGTGCTGACTTTTTTTTTCTTTTTCTTCTCCAAAAAATTTTTGTCATATGAGATGGCTTTATGGGAGGGAAGAGAGGTGGAATACATGGGATACTATGGTGATATAAGAAACAGAAGATATCAATAAATACTTAAAATACATTTTAAAATTTAAAAAAAATTAAAGTTTTGTTAAGTAATCTCAACTGGGTCCTCACTGCAGAAAAGTAGTCCTTTTATTCCTTCATAATTCAATCTATATCCGACTAGTCTCTCTTTTTTTTACCATAAATCTCTATAAGCACACCCTTCAATACATTTGTTATGTATATATTAACAAATTGCATATGTAGTAGCATACTAGTATACCTATATATTATCTATATATTACACTATAAACTGATGCACATCACAAAATAATATAAGGATGAAATAGTTTTAAAATATTTTAATTCAATGATATTTAATTTTTTAAAATGTTTACTAAATATATTACTGATAATGTAATTGAATGTTTATGTATAAAAATATTGTTTTAATACTTTGTGATAAAGAAATATTGTGCAATATGCTAAAAAACAAAAGAACAAGTGCAGGTACCACTGTCAAGACTTCTACACTATGGATCTCCTACTCTTCCCTCAGGATATCCAGGATATCATTTGTTACATGTGACTAATACATAGGGAATGAGAGCATTAGTGTCAATCTTTAAATTATTAACAAAACCTAATTTCTCTCCTTTAAAATTTAAAATTTTTATTTGTCAGCATTTATATTTTATATTTCCAAACAATATACAGGCCCCAATCATACCTTGGTCTTGCCACATTATGTTAATCACAATAGCCTAAGAAGAACCTGGATCTTACAATTGTTAGGTGGGAGGCCTAAGGTGTATGAGGCAGCATTGCATTAGCTCAAAAAAATCAGACAATTTTAATCCAAGGCTAGAAAAAAATGAATGATTGAAAGAAACTTCTTTGATTTATTATGTCAGCTATTGTCTGATATGTAGAAGTAGGCACACTGCAGTTACCTTGCTGGAGTGAGTTTTTCTTGGAATATTGCCTTGTTCTGTCCCTTCTTTGACCCACACCTAAGTAAGAAGTAAACTACAATTCCTCAAGTCCTTGTGATTTTTTACCTTTGTTTTTAAATTTTCCTATAGATCATGGCTCTGTGACATTTTCAGGTATACTTAGAGTTACTTAGATTCTAAATTCTTTTCTTCAGTCAAGTGATATTACAGGAACAGTGGAATTCAAATTCAGCCTCAGTCACTTACTAGTTGTATGTTCTTGGGCAGGTCACTTCATCTCTATGTACCTCAATTTCCTTAGCTGTAAAATGGAAATAACAAATAGCACCTACTTTTCAGTGTTGGAGGGATTAAATGAGATATTTCTTTAAAAAAAAAAGCATTTAACATAGTGCATGGCACATAATAAACCCCTTGAAAATTCTTCTTCCTTTTTACTTTGGTCTCCTCACTATCTTTCTTGGATCCAAGGGTGGTGGAATACTTTAGCTATTATAGTATAAGCTTTCTTTTTTATAAAAGCTTCACAATTTGGCAGCAGATCTAATTCTATATTGAAATGATCCTTAGTTTGGCCAGTGAAGAATTTGTCATCTGATTTTCTTTACCTGTGACCATTGGATGACTGACAGAATCAGAGATTGACCCTATAGTCAGAGACAGAGAAGCTAGGTGGGAGAGTACATTGGAGAGAGTACTGGATTTGGAGTCATTATCCTAAATTTAGATCCAGCCTCAAATACTATGGTCAGGGCCCCTAGTTTTTGTTTGATTCAGCTTCCTCTACTGAAAAGTGCATATTGGAGACAGCTAGGTGGAGCAGTGAACAAAGCGTAGGTCCTGGAGTCATGAGAAACTGAGTTCAAAGGAGACCTCAGACACTTAACACCTAATAGCTATGTGTCCTTGGGCAAGTCACTTAACACCAATTGCCCTGCCTTCCCCCCTCCAAAAAGACAAAAAAAAGATAAGAAAAATGGATATAATAATATTACCCTCTGTAATGGAAATGCAAATTTGGAAGATCTTCCCTGCCCCTAGGCTAAAGTGCACCAGAAGCCTGGGGAGGGAGGCTTGTTTTTCAGAAGATACTTTTTGATTGGCCAGTGGGTCAAAAAGGTTGTTACATTCTCTGAGCCAGGAGAAGGCTATATAAGCACTGATGTGTAGCTTTGTTTTGGGACTCACTTTGAGAAGTGTTCTGTGATTTGATCTGAATTCTGGGAAGCCGTTGTTGAGAGTCCCCCGGCTTCGAAAAACCCAGAATGTGGAAACCCAGATGTTGACTGGGTATGGATGTAATGGTTGGACAGTTTGGAAATCTGTCTACTTGATGTTTCTGTCTTGATAATTATGCCTGTATACTTTGAGGTTCAGGGTACTGACCTTTTCTCCTGAACAAGGTAAACGATATATGTCTGACTGATTAAAGTAAGCTTGTTAACCCATTTTGAGTTGCTTTCCTTTAACAAAGCAGATCCAAGAACCTGTATGGGCAGCAAACCCTGAGGACGCGCTTGGGGTGCTTGCTGCTACACCCTCCTACTCAATAAATTCCAATGGCTTCTTATTATCTCCAGGAACAAATAGAAAATGCTCTGTTTGACATTCAAAATCTTTTATAGCATAGTCTATACCTACCTTTCCACTCTTCTTATGCCTTATTCCCCAAATTGTTCAATTTAGTGACACTGGCCTCTTGGTCATTTCATGAACAGATAGTCAATGTCTCAGCTCTGGGCATTTTCTCTAGCTATCCCTCTTGCATGAAGAACCCTGCCTCTTCTGCTATGACTACTGACCTCCCTGGATTCCTTTTAAGTCCCAACTAAAATCCCACCTTCTGTGGAAGCTTGTCTATCCCTTTAATGCCAGTGCTTTCTTTCTTTTATTTCCCATTCATCCTGAATATATCTGGATATAGATAGATAGATAGATAGATAGATAGATAGATAGATAGATAGATATGTATTTGTATTTGTTTGCATGTTGTCTTTCATATTAGATTGTAAATTCCTTAAGGGTACTCACTGTATCTTGCCTCTTTTTTATCTCCAGTGCTTGGCAAAGTGAATATAATAGTTATTTAATAAATTCTTCTTTTTTGATTGCAAGGATGGTGAAAAAAATGGTATGATCCTTGATCTCTCTCTCTCTCTCTCTCTGCTTCAGTTTCCTCAATTGGAAAAAAATGAGAATAATAATACCACCTACCTCCTAGGGTTATTGAGAGGATAAAATGAGATAATATTTGTGAAACAGTATAATTTCTGGCACACAACAGATGATTAATAAATGCTTGTTCCCTTCCCTTTCTTCTTTTCCCCATATGGATATCTCATCTTCATACACAGACTCTTTTTTTTTTTGCTTTTTGGAGGGCAATTTGGGTTAAGTGAGTGGCCCAAAGTCACATGGCTAGTAAGTATGTCAAGTGTCTGAGGTCCGATTTGAACTCAGGTTCTTCTGACTCCAGGGCCGGTGCTCTATTCACTGCGCCACCTAGCAGCCCCAGCATACCCAGACTCTTGACAGTTTTGCTGTTGTTTGTTTTGTTTTTGGAAGCCCAGGAGAAGTTATTGCTTATCCTAAAAGCAGCCACATGTGTTAGAGGCAGGTCCTGAAGGACTCAAACCACTCACTCTTCAGTCTATTTAGAGAGATGAAGCTTCAGGACTTTACTCTTTTTTTTTTCCCCTCAAAATGAAACTGGGAGGCATCACTTGCAGATCTAAGCAAGACATTGAAGTCTGCTCTTCTCTCTCATGCTTACCCATCTGTCCATTATCACTTTTTTTTCTATTTCTTTTTCAGCATCTTGCTATCTACCCCAGTTAGAAACAATCTATGTTTTGGAACAATGTCATTCATTGTTCTCTTGTTTTAGCACTGCTGTCCTCAGAAGGACACAAAGTCCTTTAGAACCTGGCCCCAAACTCACCTTCTAACATTATTACACATTGCTTTGCTTTACACACTCTTGTGCAGGCAATGTGGTCTTCTCATGGTGCTTCAGAAACAGCCTGTTGCCCATAGCTAAAATATATAGAATACAATCCCTCCTCATTTTCCCCTCTTATGACCCCTACAATTTTCCTCCAAGGTTTAGCACATGACAAAACTATGTTAAGTTTTTCCTGACTTCCAGATAGAAGGGCCTTCTCCTCAATAGTATTTATTTGGTATGTAACTATATGCATATGTCTTATTTTCTCAAAAGGAGGCAAGCTACTTGAGGATAAGAGCTGTTTCACATGTGTTTTCTATACATAGCACAGAGTTTGGTATATAATGGGGTGAAGCAAATGTTTGTTACTTTATTGTCGTCTTCCTCATGCTCCAGCAGGCCTGCCTGCTCCTGGGGAACATGATGTGGGCCCCCAAGAGCAATGTAACATCTGCTACTCCCTCCTCCAGCCAACTTCTACAGATATTACCATACCCTTGCTCCGCGCACATCTATCTCTGCCACCAACACTTGCCAGACCTTGGAAGAAGATTGAAAGGGAGAAATGAAACAGCCTAATATCTCATTGCCTTAGGGTCCCTTATAAGTCTCTTTGGCCTCTATAGCATCCCCAGACCTAAACTCCTTTACCCTCCTACCCTTACCAATGTCTCTATCAGTGCTTCCTCCTTCATACACTGCTGCTGCCACCCTAGCCCCAGACCCTGACCCAGTTGGACCCAGTTCCAATCAGGGCACATAGCCCCTTACTTAACCTGCATATATTCTCCACTTTTACCCCAGTCTGTCACTTGGACCCAAGTGGGGAAGGGAGAATAAAACCCACAGTCTACACTCTAGCAATAATAACAGCCCAAATAAAACAGCTTTCCCCAGAAATGGACAGTTCTGGGAGTGCATTCTGGCCAATGTGTTCTCTCCCATTCGTTACAGACAGATTTATGTAGATCATCGGGTTTGTAGTCCTCACTTTGGAGACTACTCTATCCTATTCAACATAGCCACTGTTTCTTCTCTTTAAACTTTTCATATCTCCTTTCTCTACCCTTTCAGTTGATGACTTCACTTCCTACTGTGCTAAGAAAATATAAGTTGACATCTTTCTCCTGTTTTTTTTTTCAGAAGTTTCTCATATAAGCATTCTTATTCTATCTAATCTTCAATCTCTACCAGTTTCTTCCTTACTACATGCAAACACAACCAAGTATATCCTATCATTAAAACCTTTACTAGACCTTTCTCTCATTTCCAGATATTGCCTTCTATCTTTCTTCCCTTTCTCACTCAAACTCTTTCTAAGGTGTCCATCCTTGACTCTACTTCCTATTCTCTCACTTGTTTCTTAATCCACAATATGACTTTCAGTTTCATCACTTAATTGAAACTGTTCTCTCTAAAGTTATCAATGATCTCTTAGTTACTAAATCTTGCTGAGCTTCATCTAATCTTTATACTTTTTACCTCTCTATAGCATACTCTTATACTGTTTCCTTTGGGATTTTTTGATGCTACTGTCTTTTAGTTCTTCTAATTTTTTGACTGTTCTTTCTCAGTCTCTTTTGCTGTATCATTATCCATACCATGCTACCTCACTGTTAATATATTTGAAGGCTCTATCTCAGACCCTCTTCCTTTTTCTTTTCTTTCTTTTTCTTTATGACCTTATCAGTTCCATAGGTTTAATTGACATCTCTATGCAAATGATACCCAGATATGTCAAACATCCAGCTCTATTTTTTCTCCTGACCTCCAATCCCACATCATCCATCACCTATTAGACATTTTATACTGGATGTTCTATACACATTTCATAGTCAATACGTCCAAAACTGAATATATTGTTCTAAATCTACCCCTCTTCTAAATTTTCTTATTTTTATAAAAGGAATCCACCAATCAACCCATTTTTGTAACCTCAGTGTGTGTCAAATTCATCTTTTTACTCTTGCTTCCTCTGCATATCCAACCAACTCTTAAGACTTGTCATTTATGTATCCATAAAATTTCTTGAATATTCTACCTTCTCTCTACCCATAAAACATCACCTTCATTCAGACCCTAAATACTTCTTTGCTGAATTATTGGAAAATTCTGCTAATTTTTCTCCTTGCCTTAAATATGTCCCCTCTCCATTATGTATTCCATACAACTGACAAAGTGATTTTCTTAATGTTTGAATACAGCTGTGTCACTCCTCTTCTCAATAAGTTTAGTAACTGCTTATTACCTATGAGATCAAATAAAACTGGCATTCATAGACCTTCATAACTTGAACCCAAGCTATCTTTCTGCTTTATTGGTCAATCAAAAATCATGTGTTAAGCACCTACTATGTGGAAGGTACTATGCTAAGCACTGGGAATGCAAAGAAAGATAAAAAAAAGTAAAAAAAAAAATCTCTTGCCCTCACTGAGATCATAGTCTAAGGGGGAAGACAATAAGCAAACAATTTTGTGAAAATATGTCATAGACAGGATAAATAAGAAAAAATACTCATCAGAGATAAAGCACTAGTATCTATCACCCCCTTTCCTGAGTTCTGCAGAGTGCAATCACACTGACCTTCTCTCAGTTCCTTAAACATGGCACTTGATTTCTTATCTCCATACTAACCTACTTTCTTCCTATGCCTTGAATATGCTACCTTTCCACCTCTGCCTCTTAGAATCCCTAGTTGTTTTTTTTTCTTTCCAAGACATGACCCAACCTCCACCTTCTACATGATACTCTCATCTTCCATTACCTGAAATCGATTTTTTATTTACTTTATTTTATATATACCTATGTACTGTATTTTTATAAACCTAAATATGCATATATAGTGTCCCCAGATGAAATGTACACTAGTTCAGTTTTTGTATCACTAATACCATGCACCGTTCCTGGCTAAAAAAGAAAAAGTACCTGTTTAAGAAATCTTTGCTGATTTATTCACTCATTTTCAAATATTTTTATCACCATTATTCTTATCTATTTCATTATCCTATTTGATTCAATTAGCATAAGTGTCTCTCTAGGTAAAAGTCTTCACCAAAACTTAAAGTCAGAATTAGACTTGCCTAGGGCACTAAAAGGTTAAATAATTTTCCTAAATATGGCAATAAGACTCATTTAAGAAAAGAAAGGACTTGAACCCAGATGCTCTTTATGCCAAGACTAGCCCTGAAAAAGCAACAGCAACATCACCCCAACCACAACTACCATTGATAACTTTTTACAAAAATACATTTTTTCTCTTATTGAATAAAATCATCCAAGAAAATCTTCCTCCATCATCTCACAATGGTACTAAACAAGACTTATTTTCTCAAAATTTATGCTAGTCTATTATAAGGTATTCCAGATTTTAACAAACTGAAAGAGCTTTATGTAAGGGCTAGTAATGGCTTACATATGTCTTTCATTTTGAGTCAGACTAGATAAAGTCCAAGAGTGTCATTTACAGGATAGTCATTAGTGGATACTTCCTTCAGCTATGGCAAAATCACAAAAAATTACCTTCTAAGTGCTGCCATTTGTGTCAGTGAAGGAAGCACATTCTTTGTTGAGATTATGGCCCCTTAACCTATCAGGCAGCATATGTAGGAAGTTCAATTTGAGCTTGAGATCATAGATTTAGATCTAGAAGTGACTTTAGATGACAAAACTCTTAATTTCATAATTGAGAAAACTGAAGCCTACAGGGGTTTAGCCAATAGTTATTATGGTCACATAGTAGTAGTATATATTTGGATCACAGAAGTAGTAAGTTTATATTTGGGGCATTATTTGAATCCAGGTCTTCTCACTCCAAAGCCAATGTTCTTTCCACCAAACTACCATGACTCTACAAACCTGTGAACACACACACACACACACCCTTCATTAAACATCAACTTCCCCCTTCTTGGGGGATAGAACTTTGGTTTCCTTCATATCCCAGCAAATATGCAAGTACTGGGTGTTTTGCGATACCTAGGCACCAGTTTGCTATATCAATTTGTTAATATAAAAACATATCATTGTATTATTTAACCCAAAACACAGGATCTATTGTTTTGGTGAGGGTATAACTCCTTGACTTGAGATTTATATACAGTTTTGTCGTTGGCTTTCTTTTAGTTATTTTTTGTTTTCCCCTCATATGAACTTGTGGTATTATTCAGGTAAATTTCTCTATCTCCATAAACTTTCAATTTAGAAATTCCCAGCTATTCCTGAACATGAAAACATTGCAGGCTACAGCCATTTTGGGATTTTCTTTTCAATTACTTCAAGATGTGAAGGTGTGTTCCCAATAATTTACACCATAGCTATGTGCTTACCGTCTATACTTTCTGCCTTTGGCTTTGTGCAACTCAGAGAGGGAGGAAATAGTCTTTTGAAAGCTGTGGGAATTAAATCATCAGTCCCCGGCTCTTGCGCTCACTTTCAGGTATTGTCCCTGATTAAAGGAAATGTTACTTCTTGAAAATATCCAATTCTACTGGGTATAGGCACAGGCAGCCTGACAATGACTGATTGTTATGATCTATTCTACATTTCTCTTTAGATTTCCTACCATGCCCCAGTTTTATTCACATCCATTCCTTCTTGTTGTCACTCATGTGGAAAACAAGCAGCAAAATGTCCAAGATATGTGGAACTGAGATTAGTTCTTTCCTCCCCTGGTGGGGTAGAGAAGCACTGAAATAACTTGTTATTATCTTGTTAACTCTTGGGCAATACACCTGTGTAATGCTTGCTAAAGTATCCTTCAGTTTCACAGCCAGAACTTGCTTTCCTCTGTATTTTACAAATCTTAGGCAAGAAAGAAAGAAATATATAGGGAAGTTCCACAGACAGAGCCGACATAAAGGAGAGTTGAACTTGAAGTAAGAGTATACTGTTTTTGGGTTGTTATGTGGTCATTTTCACTGAGATGAAAACACTGCAGAGTTTTCAGGTGGATTTTCTCTTGAGTTTCTAGATGGGTCCTGCTAAACAGTGGTAGGAGATGTAGAGAAATATGCTGGTAAGAAGTGAGAAGCATTTGACCAGGAGATATTTTCCAGGACTCACATCTTGAAGGATTAGATAGAGCTTATACCTAACAGTTCACAGGAATTGAATAAAACCCCCAAGGCAACTGTGAGATAATGTCAGGCAATTTTTCTAAGAATTGGTGTTCCCACCTATTTTTGACCTTGGGATCATGAATCCTTAGTCACATTGTTCCATCTGAAAAAAAAAGGGGGGAGGGGGGAGGAATTTATGTGCATTTTATTTTCTCTGCTCCGGGATATTTGGGGATCCAAATTTCAACTTTATCAAGTTAGGCTTTATTTAGCCATTTCATAATTAGTGCTACAATTTATTTCTGATTTAATTTTAGTAAAGACATTAAACTTTTTTTTTACAAGTACAACCTGAATCTTAAAGCCCATTGGTATAGGACTCTCTCCTCATTGGTGAAAATCAATGCACCACAACAACCAGCATGAAGGGCAGGGCAGAATTGGGGAGAGGGAAATAGGAGAGCTCTTTCTTGAAGCTCTGGGCTCTCTTTAGTGTTGGTAGTCCCTGTGTGCTTTTCAGTCTCTTCAAGCTTTACAGTTGCTTCAGGCTTTTCTGGCTTCCAGCTTTGAGAAAAAGATGAAAAATGCTACCCCCACTTCAGATAGCTTGAGGGAGAATAAGACCTGGGAAGAACACAACATGAGAGGAACTAGCTATTTCCATCATGTCCCTATTATTAGCTTGCTAACACTCGAGACTTCAGGGAATTTCCCCTTGGGTGTGATCTGGAATCCTCCTGATTGAGCAGAGTTATGTCATTCCCAAATGAAAGAGCTCTTTGACTCTATATTACCTGGTTTAGATCCTCCTGTGTTTACTTTCTTTGATTTCTCTTTTGCAATCAACTTGGACAGATGGGTTCCTTTGCTACTTGTCATATGAATTCAATTCTGGAACTAGTATTTGGTGGGAAGAGGGTCAAGCCTTGGGTAAAAAGCTTGAAATTTTTTTGAAATAGTCATAACAAGTTTAGTTTGATATGAAAAGACTTGAACCAATGGAAGATGCTATCTACCTCCAGATAAAGTGATTACAAGTGCAAATATGCATAGTATGTTTTTACATATATATATATATATATATATATATATATATATGGAGTTAGATGCTTATATATGTGTGCGTTTACAGATATCTTTGTGTCTGTCTATAGCTAGCTAGCTAGCTAGATATATTTGCATTTAATTTTAACCTTATTTAGGGTGCAAAGGAGGGGAAAAATAAAGTAAAAAACATAGCAAAGAACAAAAGAAAACTTAGAAGAAAGCAATGATATAGTATTTATTATGTAGGTTTTCTTGAAATGAAAATTTAGTGTTTTATATTGAATCCTTTCCTTATGTTCTCCTCTGTGCATGGAAATGTTCTCCTCCCCCCTCATTTTGTGTTTGAATTTAAAATTAATAAAAATTTACCAAAAAAAACACTTTACTTTGAACCTAAAAACCCATCATCTAGACTACTACATGGGATTGGATAGATATAATTCTATCAATCGATAAACATATATTAAGTGCCTACTATATTCCAGACACTGTGCTATGTGCTAGCCTAGTAACCCTCTCTTTGAAGAAAGCAGAGTGGTCAGCCTCTGTCCTGCACCTTTTTTATAGCAAGAATTAAACTTTCCCTTGGAAGAGGTTGGAATGAAAAAAAGTTAGAAATATCTATTCTACCTCCCCTGAGTCACATAATTATACCCTTATACTACATGTTAAGGACAACCTCACTACACAAGTAAGAAAACAAAATTGGAGATTCAAGTTGATGGGTTTACATGAATTAAGAGGATGTTACTTTCATGCTTAGAGGTCCTCTATATAGCCTCCCTCGCTACAAAATTTAAGTATAATTTCCCCAAATTACTGTATTTCGCCACTTAATTGTCACAGATTTTGTCAATTTTTTTTCCAAAAAAAAAATGTATGTTGTGACCATTATGTGAAAAGCTTTTAAAAATTGTGCTCGTATTACTTAAAAGTCATTTATTATTAATCATATTTGGTACAAGATTGGGATGCATGAAATACTCAAAAATAAATATATGTTAAAATTGGGAAGATTAAAGTCTCACCATATCACATGACTAACTCATGGCAGCTTCCCTTGCCCACCACCTCCCTTGAGCCTAAGGCTCTTCATTGGGTTGAGTGACAATAGCATTTTAGTACTGCATCACTCTAAACCAACCACACAAGTAGACTTTTGGAAACAGAGTGACAATGCATGTGTACTGCACGAGAGATAAATGCGTATCCATATGCTACTGGTGAATGCATTGCTGCTCTGTTTACCTTTTAAGTAGCATGACTAGCAGAATTATACCATGCAATGATTATGTGATGAAAGGCTATGAACCAATATTTGGACTGAAAAAACAGGGTATGACAATTAGGAGGTGGCGACTATTATGCAGTGAAATATGGTAAGTAGCCCATATACCACACAGAATAATCCTTCTCTGGGTGGAGGCCTGAATTATCAAAGTAATTATAAAATTCCCTTTTCATTGGAAAATGATTATCAAAGGGCTATAATTGAATCTGGCTTATGGTATCTCTTTCTTCATTAGTCCGTGAGCAGCGTTGGTAAGGAAAAGTAACAGACTTTAAAAGGAAAACAGCACCTTATCCTTGATAGTAGTGAAGTATAGAATTAGATTTCTCCTTTTAGAATAAAGATTCTGAGAATTGAAAGAAGTAAAGGAAACAATTGCAAGGTTTTTGACATATTCTGTCATGTGATAATGGGATGAGTCTATCCCAAAATGAATCATACAAAATAGAAACAACACAACCGATATTGCAGTTAATTGATAGATCAAGCCAGAAAGGGTCAATGACGGTAGGGAGATAGGATCAGATATTTAAGGGAAAATTATGCATCCAGAAAGTTTAAAAAGTCATCAAGGTTGAACCAGATAACCACAATTAAAATTTAAACACAATATAGAGGCTGTATGTTCTTAGTACCATTTTATATTCCTTTCTTGGCTTGTTTTTTGATAGGAAAGATTCCAAAGAATTTCTAGGTATACACACCTTGACTTTTGTATACTCTATGACAATAATCCTAAAATCTATCTGAGTTGGTTCCCCCCTTTTAGGGATGCCCATTCATTGGTCACTGGACAAAAATACCACTTTTAACAGGTAACATTTATTCTCAGGCTAAAAGCTATGATTCTAATTGGCTTGCTTTTACAAGACTGAGAGTCATTTTACACTTTTCTTAGTTTCTCAGGTAGGTTACCATGACCAAAGAATTAATCCCCATGTTGCCAGACTATAGTGATGAGTTTTTGTGTATTTAACTAAACTAGTCTTCAGAAATCTCTCTCTCTCTCTCTCTCTCTCTCTCTCTCTCTCTCTCTCTCTCT
>NW_027187335.1:6548858-6577938 GCF_028583685.1 Petaurus breviceps papuanus | reverse complement strand
TCTCTCTCTCTCTCTCTCTCTCTCTCTCTCTCTCTCTCTCTCTCTCTCTCTCTCTCTCTCTCTCTCTCTCTCTCTTTCTCTCTCTCTCTCTCTCATTTTCAAGATTGCTTATAGCTTTTTCAGGATGGTAAAACATCCTATAACTTGCATTATATTGAAATAACTTTTAACAACCAAAAATAACCTCCATTGGCCAAGTAGGACCTACATACAAAGAAAATGTATTGTAGTGCAGCATTTCTTAAACTGTGGGTGGCCACCCCATTTCATATAGGGATTGTGAAAAATTTGGCAACTGTAAACGGTTTCTGAACATGCACCAACCAAAAATTAATTCAAGATCAAACATGTAATTAAATATGTGCACTTTGCACTGCACATGCCATCATGCCACACCATGCCAATGAATGCTGCCAGAAACACTTGATTCAGATTTGAGACTATTGTATGTCATGATTTGCAGTGTTTTTATGATACATACAAAGCTTTCTACTCTCATAGAACCATAATATTTTAATTGTGGAAAATAAAAATTTCTAATATTTTCCTACCATCATTCATCAGAAGGTAAGTATTAAATTAGTATATCTTTGTATTGTATTATGCAAGAATGTTTGATTTTAAATTTTTTATTAACTCCTTTTATAGAAACATAAATGTTTAATTGCAGCAAGTAAAAACAAAGGCTCTTTAATAATATTTCATCACCATCACTGCTGTATGTGTATGTAAGTGTAAACATATATTTAATTAAGCACAAACAAATGTAATTTCATAAATTAAGAAAGTATTTGTTTCAGAAATTATTAGCAATATTTATTCATATTTTATGATAGAAATAGTTTTTAGTTTTGGATAAGTGGCTAAATTTAGACAGAAGAGGTAAAAATACTGATGACAATACAACAGAATCTTTGCTACCAGGTTGCAGTACCCCTAAATTAACAAGAAAAAGGAAATAAGTTGAATCATTTTTGCAATATGTATTTACTTGTAATAATGATGATGGTGTGAAAAAACCTCTTTGCTTAATTTGTAATGAAGTTTTGGCTACAGAGATCATAAAAACAGCCAAACTAAAATGGCATCTTAATACAAGCATGCAGCATATTACAATAAACCAAAGGAATATTTTGAATGGCTTTTAAAATCTTCAAATAAAGAAAAAAAAACAGTATTTTGAGAAATTTGCTACTGTCAATGAAAAGTATTTACTTCCATCTTATGCAACTTCTTATTTAATTGCAAAAGTAAAAAAAATACATTATGCTATTGGAGAAGATCTTGTGTTACCTGCTGCTATTAAAATGTCAGAAATAATTTATGGGAAAAATATAGAGATGAAATTTGTAAAATTCCTTTATTTCATGATACTGTTTCCAAAAGAATTTCTGAAATTAGTGATGACCAATTCTAGCAGCTTATTATCAGACTTAAGGGCAGCCCAAATTTTACAATTCAGTTAGATGAAACAACTGATATTTCTAACATAGCAAAGTTCTTACTTTATGTAAATTATGCTTATGAAGGAAGCATACATAAGGAATTAATGTTTTGTTGCCCTTTGGAAGGGCACACAAGAGGGGAATATATATATTAAAGTCAATTAAGTTTTCACAAATGAAGGCTCACAATGGAAAATGTGCTGGGGTCTGTACAAACAATGCTGGAGCAATGATGGGCGAGAATGCTGGATTTTAGCAAAACTGTAGCTGGTGATAATGAACATGTCACTTTAACTCACTGTGTGATTTAATCGGGAGGCACTTATAGGAAAAGGTCACCAGAGTTAGACATTTTCTTCATGATAATATCAAAATCATTAACTTCTTCAAAAGTAGTGCCCTTAATTATCATTTTTTTCAAGCCTTCAGAAGGACATGGATTCTAATTACAAAAGCTTATTATAAGGTGGCTTTCAAGAGGGCAAAGTTTAAACCGATTATTGAAATTGAAAGACGAAACATATTTTTGACTTAGAAATTCAGTTTTGTTAATTTTTTTCATAATGACTTATGGCTTTCAAAACCATGTTCTTTGTCAAATGTGTTTTTTTTTAAAAAACAATGATTTAAACATGCCTATTCAAGGAAAGAAATGTAATATATTTATGTTAAAAGATAAAGTTGAAAGTTTTGCTAAAAATTAATATATGGAAAAATAGGGAGGAAAATTGTTCTTTAGAAATGTTTACAGTAGGTTGGAGTCAAGATGATGGTATAGAAGCAGGACCTCTGAGCAGCTCCGGCTGCCACCTTTCCAAATCAATGTAAAAAGGGGACTCTGAACAAACTTTGGAGCTGCAGAACCCACAAAAATGACACAGAGAAGCTAACCTCCTTCTGAGGAGAGCCTGGCAGGCCAGCAGGAATTGGTCAGCACAGCTCTCCAGGAGCTGAGCCTAGGCTGGGTAAGCCTGAGGTTTAGGCCCCAGGGCCTGTCTGAACAGCAGCTGGCTGGAGGGACTCCAGATCAGCAGTAGCCGTAGCCGTTTCCAGATTTATCAGTCTGGATTTTGGGACCCAGTAAGTGGAAGTGTGTCAGCTTTTGCCCCTGGGGCAAGAAGCTGCTGAGAGGCCAGCACAGCCAGCCAGCCCTACGTGGCAGCTTCAGCTGATTATATATATATATATATATATATATATATATATATATATATATATATATACACACACACACACACACACACACACACACACACATACATACATACATACATACATACATATCAGAGGGTATACGGGCATATGAATACATGTCAATGTATGTGGGTTCTCTCCATTTCTATTGTACCCTCTATTTCTAGACTATCAGGGCAGTTTTCCTTCACAATTTCTTGAAAGATGCGGTCTAGGCTTTTTTTTTTTGATCATGGCTTTCAGGTAGTCCAATAATTTTAAAATTATCTCTCCTGGATTTTCCAGGTCAGTGGTTTTTTCCAATGAGGTATTTCACATTGTCTTCTATTTTTTTTTTTCATTTTTTGGTTATGTTTTGTAATTTCTTGATTTCTCATAAAGTCATTAGTTTCCATTTACCCCATTCTAATCTTGAAGGAATTATTTTCTACAGTAAGCTTTTGGACCACCTTATTCCATTTGGTCATTTCTGCTTTTAAAGGCATACTTCCCTATTTTGTAAGGTGTTATTTTCTTCAGAATTTTTTGGGTCTCCTTTAGCAAGCTGTTGACTAGTTTTTCACGATTTTCTTGCATCACTCTCATTTCTCTTACCAATTTTTCCTTTGTTTCTCTTACCTGATTTTCAGAATTTTTTTGGAGTTCTTCCATGGCCTGGGACTAATTCATATTTTTCTTGGAGGTTTTTTATGTAGGAGCTTTGACTCTGTTGTTTTCTTCTGGTTGTATGTTTTGATCTTTGTCACCAATGTAAGATTCTATAGTCTGAATTTTTTTGCACTGTTTGCTCATCTTCCCAGTCAAATACTTAATTTTTTTTTTTGTCAAGGCAGGACTCTATTTCTAGTGGGGGCGTGGGTTTACTGTCCCAGGCTTCAAGGGTTTTGTATCCATGGGCCAGAAACTCTGGAAGCAACCACTGCTACCATTGCCACTGCCCCAGGGCTGGGGATGGACCACACTCCTCTTTTGTCCAGGTCTCACAGAGTTTTCCCACTCACCTTCTATACTATCTTTGTCATTCACAGGCTGAGAAGCCTGGAAACCACCACAGCTGTCAGTGATTCAGTCCCCTGAGGCCTACTCTGGCCCTGTCTATGCTGGAGTGGTCCATGCCAGACTGTGCTCTGCTCCTAATCTGGTGTGATAGACCCTTCCTGTTGTTCTTCCTGGCTATCTTGGCCTGGAGATGTGTTTCACTGTCATTTTATGGGTTCTGTAGCTCTAGAATTTGTTTAGAGTCATTTTTACGGGTATTTGGAGGAATTTGAGGGAAAGTTCAAGCAAGCCCCTGCTTTTATACCAGGTGCACTTTAGCCTAGGGGCAGGGAAGATCTTTAAATTTACATTCCCATTACATTCAGCCCCAAGATCTTTCATGCCCATAGCATAGTCAATTTACTGTTGAATCAGCACTAAACATCTCTTAGGTCACATTTTCAAGACACAGAACTAAAGTTAACAAAGTGGCCACTGGGCCTTAACCAAACACAAAGTACATAGCATTTCCACCTCAATTCAAAACAAGATCCAAATAAAGATCTCTTGGGGTGGGGGGTGGGGTGTCCTTCCCCTCACACAGCTCCAGCCCCTGCTTCCAAGTACAGAGAGGGGGCTGGGCAACAAAACCAACAAGGTGGGGTCCTTGGGGGTCCAAGGCACTTCATCCCACCCACCATAGTTACAAGTCCATCCTCCCCTAGGGTCCCAAACTGTGGGATGTAGCCAGGAAACACATTCAGTGCCCTGCTTAGTTCTTATCGTTTCCTGTGGCTGAATTCCAAACTCCTCGGTTCCTTCTCCTCCCGCAGGTGGCAGCCACTCCTGGCTTCTGCCCAGGTCCCGATGCAGGCAGCTCACCATTCCTGCTCTCAGCTCAGCGAAGTCTGCATGCAGGCCATTCTTCTGTCCTGCTCCACAGAATCACAGCTACCACAACTGGGAAACAAACAATTATCCCAGCCCCCATACTTTCCTTTTACTCTGAAGATCCTGTTCGTGACGCCATTTTGTAGCAGTAAGCACCCCAGCGTTCCCAGGGTGGCTGCTCATACAGGTTCTTGGATTTGCTTTAATAAAGGAAAGCAACTCAAAATGGGTTAACAAGCTTACTTTAATCAGTCAAACATATATTGTTTACCTTGTTCAGGGGAAAAAGGTCAGCAGCCCGAACTTCAGAATACACAGACAGAATTATCAAGTCAGAGAAACAGATCAAGTAGACAGATTTCAAACTGTCCAACCATTACATCCATACCAAATCAACATCTGGATTTCAACATCTGGGTTTTTTCAAAGCCGGGGGGCTCAGGACAATGGCTTCCCAGAATCCACATCAAATCACAGAACACTTCTCAAAGTGAGCCCCAAAACAAAGCTATACATCAGGGCTTATATAGCCTTCTCCTGGCTCAGAGAATGTAACAACCTTATTGACTCACTTGCCAATCAAGAAGTATCTACTGAAAAACAAGACTCCCACCCCAGGCTCCAGGTGCACTTTAGCCTAGGGGCAGGGAAGATCTTTAAATTTACATTCCCATTACATGTGGGTACTGATCCATCACCTTTGTGTTTTCATGCTACTCCCTGATAGTTGCTACATGACTAGTTCATCATGGTTTTCCCTTTCACACCATTTCTTCCATACAGTCATCAGTGGAAATAGGCATACATTTTCCTACCACTTATCTTTTATTTACCCCTGATTTTCCTGAAAAACTTTAATTCTTCAGAGATCTAGGCATTTCAAGGTTTTGGACATATAGGATTCTTGGAATAACATGTGTGTTGAAAAGATGATAATATTTTATAATATATTTGAGGGAGAAGAAAATAACAAAAGATAGAAAAAATTCATGGCTAATGTTACCCCCCTTCCCCCATCTCCAACGTAGTCCATAGGACACTGAAAGCTCTTGAACTATATGCCTATTTTCACATCTTTACAAAATAATTGTTTATCTTTTATTATGTAAAATAAAATACTGTTTACTTATGTTGGAAGTTAAGCTTATGCATGGCTTGAAAAGATATAACAGGGGCAGAGTCAAAATGGTGGAGTAGAAACAGGAATTTTGCAGGGGTTCTGGCTTCCACCTCCCCCAATTCATATAAAAGCTGACTCTGAACAAACTTTGGAGCTACATAACCCACAAAATGACAGAAAAGCTAACCTCCCACCAAGGACAACCTGGCAGGAAAGCAGAGTTCGGTCAGCCCAGTGCTCCAGGAGCTGAACACAGCCCTGCAAAAGCAAAGGTTTTAGCCTCAGGGCAGGACCCACCAGTGTTCTGCTGGAGGGACTTAAGATCACTAGCAGCTGTGTCAGTTTACAGAATTACCAACCCATAGATGCTAAGGACAAAGTGAGAGGTCAGTGCAGTGTGGACTTTGGGATCCAGAAGTTCAGGAGTGCAGGCAGCCTTGGGCCCCAGGGCAAGAAGCAGCTGAGGCCAAGCGACCATGCAGCCCCTGCCATGTGGCAGCTTCAGCTCCTGGCCTGCAGGTTGTAGAGGGACCAAGCTACCAAACTGAGGTGCAATCACTCTTGCTTTAACCTGCTTGGATCTGGATTGTGATCTAGGGTGGAGGTCCTAGGATATGCAAACAGGTTACCACAGCATGTGGCGGCTTCAGAGAGGGCATCCAACTAATAACATTGGCATCTGAGAAAACATCAGCAATTGGGACAGAGCTCCCCTGTCTGGTAGCAGAGTCCTACTGTGGCCAAAAGCCCAAAAGTTAAGTAATTGAGTGGCAACATGAGCAGGAAAAGGAAGCAAAGCAAACAGAACAACCCAACTTTACACTCCTATTTTGGGGACAAAAAGGATCAAAGCATGAAACAGGAGGAAGACAGTGAAGTCAGAATTCCTGCACCAAAAGCTTCCAAGAAAAATACAAGCTGGTTACAGGCCATAGAGGACTTTAAGAAGGATTTTGAAAAGCAAATAAGAGAAGTGGAGGAAAAATTGGGAAGATAAATGAGAACCATGCAAGGGAAAATTATGAAATGAGAGTCAACAATCTGACTGAAGAAAATAAAACCATAAAAAATAGACTAACTCAAATGGCAAAGAGGTTCAAAAAGCCAATAAGGAGAAGAATAAGTTAAAAAGCCGAATTTGCCAGATGGAAAAAGAATCTCAAAAGCTCACTGAGGAGAATCATTCCTTCAAATTTAGGTTGGAGCAAATGGAATCTAGTGACTTTATAAGAAATCAAGACACTATTAAACAGATACAAACAAATTAAAAAATAGAAGGCAATGTGAAATATCTCATTGGGAAAACCACTGACCTGGAAAATAGATCCAAAGATATAATTTAAAAATTATTGGACTACCTGAAAGCCATGATCAAAAAGGAACCTAGAAATAATCCTTCAAGAAATTCTCAAGGAAAATTGTCCTGATGTTTTAGAACCAGAGGGCAAAATAGAGGTTGAAAGAATCCACCAATTACCTCCTGAAAAAGATCCCCAAAACAAAAGTCCTAGGAATATTATAGCCAGGTTCCAGAATTCCCAGATCAAGGTAAAAATATTACAAGCAGCCAGGAAGAAACAATTTGAATATTGTGGAAACACAGTCAGGATAACACAGGATCTGGCAGCTACTACACTGAGGGATCCAAGGGCTTGAAATATGATATTGCAGTGGTCAAAGGAGCAAGATTAAAACCAAGAATAACCTACCCAGCAAAACTGAGTATCATGTTTCAGGGGAATATATGGTCATTCTATGAAATAGAGGACTTTCAAGCATTCTTGATGAAAAAAACAGAGTTGAATAGAAAATTTAATGTTCAGATACAAGAAGCAAGAGAAGCATGAGAAGGTAAACAGGGAAAAGAAATAATAAGGAACTTATCAAGTTGAACTATTTACATTCCTACATGGAAAAACCATAAGTGTAACTGATGAAACTTTTCTCAGTATGAGAATACTTGAAGGGAAAAAATCTATATATACACACATATGTGTGTGTATACCTACGTACATATATGTCTATATAGGAGGGTATATGGGCATGTGAATACCTATGTGAAAGTGTGTATACATGTGTAGAGGTATACATAGATAGAGGGCACAGGACCAATTTAATAGGAAGGGTTGATAATTAAAAGTGAAATTAAGAGGTGAGAGAAGAATGTAATGAGAGGAGATGGGGAGAGACAGAATTGGGTAAACTATCTCATATAGATGAGGCAAGGGAAAAATGGTTACAATGGAGGGGAAGAACAGGAAGGCAAAATGGAATGTGTCAACCTTATTCTCATTGAATTTGGCTTAGGGAGGGAATGACATACACACTAAATAGGGTATCTCACCCTACAAGACAGTAGGGGAGGAGGGGATGAGAAGGGTATGATGGAAGGGAGGGCAGGCTGTGGGGGGGGGGCAGAGGGAAGTTGAAAGCACCCACTTTTGAAAAGGGAAAGGATCAAAGTAGAGAATAGAACAAGTAGTAGATAGTATAGGAGGGAGGGAAATATAGTCAGTATTTTACAATATATCCACTGTGGAAATGATTTGCATAGCTACACATGAGCAACCTATACTAAATTGTATATCTTTCCAGTAATAAGGGTGGGTGACAAGGGAGGAAGGGAATGAATCTGGAATTCAAAGTTTCAAAATCGAATGTTTAAAAAAATATATATATATATACTATTATTATTTTACATGTAACTAGGAAATAAGATATACAGGCACTGTGGTATAGAGATCTACCATGCCTTACTGGAAAGTTGGAGGGGGTATGGGAGAAGATATGGGAGAGAGCAGATTGGAGGAGGGGATATCCAGTGGGATCTCTATTTTGGGGTGGTGGGTTGGGGAAAAACAGGGAGAAAATTTGTAACTCACAATCTTGGGGAAATGAATGATGTAAACCAGAAGTTAGTAAAGCATGTTTATTTAAAATGAAAGAAAGAAAAAAAAAAAAGAAATGATATCCCAGAGGGTACAATCAAGTATTCTATTTTTGCTTTTATTTTAATGAAGAGATGCCTAAATAAAGTCTGCACTAAATTCAAAAGGTTCATCTTCAAAAAGTTCCCAAGTTGCAAAAGGCAATTGAACACAATACATTTCTTTTTCAACACGTACCTATTTGTATCCAAACAAGCCCTCCAAAACTGCTCAGCTATCTAACACAGATACAAAGAGTAAGCAGAAAGGAATCCAAGTTTAGCTCTTCCTCTTTTGCTAATGCAAAGCTGGTCCTTGTGACTTACCAATTTTTTGAAGTTAGGACCCATTTTATAGGACAAATCCAGTCCTCAGACAACGCAAATGTTTGATTTTTCTCGGATGGCTCAGCAGTGACAGTTCATGCTTTAATGAAATAAGGTAGCGAAGTAGTTGTTTGTGGGGATGCTGGAAGGAGATGTAGAAATGCAAAATTCTCAACATGAAGAATTCACAGTGAAAAATGTTTCCCCTCACCTCTCTGAACCAGGGGTCTAACTGCAAAGGTTCACTCTTGGGGTTTAAATACCCATTAGGGACACTGACTCTGTCTCTTTTCCTGAGGTAATGTTCTACATTACCTGCCAAGTAACATGACTGACATGGCTATGAGGTAAGGGTCATATACATCTAATTTGGTCTGGCTGAAAAAAATTATGGTAAATAGTGCAGGCTGTGACAATTAGAATGGACTGCATCTTTAGCTTGACATCAGCCTACATGATGAACCATGTCACTTTGAAGTGGACTTTGGCCTTAGAGGCTGGGTAGCCCTCTTTCCTCACTTCTTCAGCTTCTGCAATGCTCTCATTCTGTCTTGACTCCCCAGCTAACATCCTCACCCCCAACATATACCTGGCCTTTTGGGTTCCTCAATGACAAAGAAAAATCCAATTCAAGTCACAAGGAAGGACAAAATGAGATGAAGGAAAAGAGGAAGAAACACACACTAGTGCTATAAGGTCTTTGCAGGAATGATCTACACACATATCATGGGAATCTTAAAACTCTGAACCTGTCGGTACCTACAAAAGATTTCCTACAGAATACCATATACCTTGTCACCCAATTGCCTGAAAGCTACAGAGAAAACAAGATTCCACTGTATTTAGTGTTCTTTTGGGTAATAAAAAAGCCTTTGACTTCACAGGTTAGAATGCCACCACTTAAGGGCTCTCTCCCAATGAGGAATGTCTCATAAGTATGTTAATACAAGATTTCTGATGAATGTAATCAGAGATACCACTGATAAACATCACTTTAATTACTAACATCAAATAAAGGATAAAACATAAGAGGGATGCTTAGCAAAGGTACATATCAGTGTCATGGAAGATGGTCTATACAGAATAAAAGCCAACAGTGAGCTCCTCTGATGTTCCTGTTTGTGGGTAATTTTGTGTTATGTCAAGCCCCAGTACATTATGGAATTTCCATCCATGTAGAAAAAGGGTGGAAAATGCCTATTGTCCAGAATATGACATGCAGTTGAATGGTCAGGCAACTGAATCAGTACATCAGTTCTGATACCTGAAACAAACATTGTTGGACAAGTTGGGCTGACAATCACATAGGTAGAAGAAGGTAGACTGGAAGTATATTTTCGAGACTCTTGCATGGCATTCATTTTGCATTTTCAGCATCATTATCCACTGAATAAGTCACGTTGACGCTACTTCAAGTTGTTTCAGGTAGTGTGTGAAGGCCCTCACGGAATCTTTGCCGGGCTGACACCATAGGGTGGCCGTTGCCTAGGAGAGGAGGAGGAAGGGGTCAGAGCTGGTCCTTCCAGGGCTGGGGGGAGAGGAGGAGGAGGAAAGGGGGAAGCGGAAGAAAGGGGGGAGGGGGGAAGGGAGAGGGAGCGAGTGGGGCGGGAAGATGGCCCTGGCCATGCTGTTCTGTTTTGGGGTGGTGGTACCTCCAGGCGTGGCCCAGGAAACTCTGCAGTTGCTGCTGGTGGGCTCCCGGCTCCGCGCCCGAGCTGCAGCCCTGGGAGCCTCAGAGGGCTGTGCCCGTGAATTGGGCAGGCAACGGGGATGGACCGACGGGGGCGCGAGGGCTGCAGGAGCCTGCCCTGTGGTTCACGAAGGTGGAGCTGGTCAAGGAGCAGTCTGGGCTGGAAGCCCAGGCGCTGGGGCAGCCCGAGGGGGTGGGGTCCTTTAACATTCATTTTTTTAAAACAAATTTTTAGTTATAAATTTTTTCTCGACCTTACTTCCCTCCTACTTGAGAAGACCAGCACTTTGATACGTTACACATATGCAGTCATGCAAAACACATTAGCTATGTTGCAGAAGACACAGACCAAAAAACAGTAACAAAAACAAAACAAGAAAAATAAAGTTAAAAAAATACTTCGTTTTTCATTCAGACTGTATCAGTGCATTCTCTGAAGGTGGATAGCATTTTTTATAAGTTTTTTCAGAACAGCTTTGCTGAAAATAGCTAAGTCATTCATGGTGATCATCATACAACATGGCTGTTACTGTGGACAATGTTCACCTTGTTCTGATCACTTTGCATCAGTTCGTATAAATCTTTCCATGTTTTTCTGAAAGCATCCTGCTCATCCTTAATATTATAGGGCAATGGTATTTTTAAAACAATCATATACCACGATTTGTTCAGTTGTTCCCCAATTGATGGGCAGGCATTTTCTCAATTTCCAACTCTTTGCCATTAAAAAAAATGCTGCTAATTATATATGTATATATATATGCCCTTCCTTCCTTCCTTCCTTCCTTCCTTCCTTTCTTTCTTTCTTTCTTTCTTTCTTTCTTTTTCTTTCTTTCTTTCTCTTTCTTTCTTTCTTTCTTTCTTTCTTTCTTTCTTTCTTTCTTTCTTTCTTTCTTTCTTTCTTTCTTTCTTTCTTTCTTTCTTTCTTTCTTTCTTTCTTTCTTTCTTTCATCTCTTTGTACCACTGTACCACTACAGATAAAGTAATGGTATTGCTGAATCAAAGGATTTACAGTTTTATAGCTCCTTGGGCATAGTTTCAATTTACTCTCCAGAAGGTTTGGAACAGTTCACAATTCCAAAAATAGTGCATTGATGTCCCTATTTTTCTACATCCCCTCCAACATTTGTCATTTTCCTTTTCTATCAGATCCAATTTGCAAGGTTTGAGGTGATACCTCAGAGTTGTTCTGATCTGCATTTCTCTAACCAAAAGTGATTTAGGGCATTTGTTCAAATGACTATGGATAGCTTGGATTTCTTCTTTTGAAAACAGCCTGTTCATTTCTTCTGACCATTTATCAATTGGGAAATGACTTGTATTCCGATAGATTTAATGAAGTTCTCTCTCTCTCTCTCTCTCTCTCTCTCTCTCTCTCTCTCTCTCTCTCTCTCTCTCTCTCTCTCTCTCTCTCCCTTCCCTCTCTCTTTGGGTGTGTGCATTTACATATACATATATTTGTACATATGTATATGTATCAGAAAAAAATTGTAAAATATTTTCCTGAGTTTCTTGCTTTCATTTTAATCATGGCCCCATTGTTTTTGTTTGTACAAAACCTTTTTAATTTGATGGAATCAAATTTGGAACAGCTAGTTGGCTAAGTGTATAGTGTGCTGGACCTGGAGTTAGGAAGACATGAGTTCAATCCCAGCCTCAGAAGTTTACTAACTGTAGGACTCTGGACAAATCCCTTAACTGAGTTTGCCTCAGTTTCCTTATCTAGAGAAGGAAATGGCAAGCCACTGTAGTGTTTTTGCCAAGAACATCACAAAAGGGGTCATTAAGAGTCAGACACAGCTAAACAATAATGACAAAAACAAAAACATGAAATTAGCCATTTTACATCACATCTTTACATTTACATCTTTATCTCTTTTTTGATCATAAATTCCTCCGTTATCTATAAATCTGACTGGTAAAATATTCCATGATCCCCTAATTTACTCATGATATCACCCTTTATTTCTAAATCATGCATCTGTTTTGACCTTATCTCAGTATATTGTGTGAGGTCTTGGTCTCTACCTAGTTTCTACAAACTGCTTTCCAGTTTTTCCCAGAAATTTTTGTCAAATAGTCATTTCTTATCCTAAATGTTTTTCTTTGGGTTTGTCAGACACTAGATTACTGTATACCTCTGAAATTAATGAGCTGTGTGACTAAGGACAATTGTTAATCTTCCTGAACCTCATCTATAAAAACAAGTACTGTACAACTTATTTCATCGTATTATTGAGTAAGTCCTATAAGATAATATGGGGCCACCTAGGTGGCATAATGAATAGAGTAAGGGGTATAGATCCAGGAATACTTATCTTTTTGAGCTGAAATCTGGCTTAGACACTTATTAGCTGTATGACTTTGGCCAGTCACTTAACCCTTTTTGTCTCAGTTTCCTCATCTTTAAAATGAGCTGTGAAGGAAATAGCAAAGTGTTCCAGTATCTTTGCAAAAAGAACTCCAAATAAACTCATGCAGAGTCAGACATGACTGAAACAACTGCACAAGAAAATAAGATTGTATGTGTGAATGTATATATGCATGTGTGTATATTTATATTCATATATGTATATACACATATATAAAAATAAAATTCACTTTTCAAAATTTGAAATGTAATGTAAATTTCAGTCATCATTGTCATCATCAACATCACCATCATCATCATCATCATCATCATCATCATCTCATTATCTGAGATTGATCCACGTAGGTATGCATTATATCAAGGTTTTTTCTAGGCTTTGTTTGCTCTCCATTTTTATGAGTTATTTTATGAGATGATATTGCTCTTAAAATGTCTTCCTTTTCTTTTGTATTCTATTTTAAATGAACTCATGTTCTATAACATTTTTAACATCAACTGTTAAATTTTCCCACTAGGCAATGAGATTAAGCTGTTTTGGGCTGAGGGGTGTTTATTGCTGTTTTAAGCCCCTGATTTTGGAGACAGTTTTACTACACTAAAACTTAGGACAGCTAGGTGGCACAATAAAAGGTGTACTGCACTTGGAGTTGAGAAGACCTGACTTCAATCCAGCCTTAAACGCTTAGTAACTATGCAACCCCAGGCAAGTCACATACCATCTGTCTTCCTCACTTTTCTCATCTGTAAAATGGGGATAATAAGATGATCTGGCTCCCAGGGTTGATGTGAGGAACAAATGAGAGAATATTTGTAGAGCACATGCAGTCCTGTAATAGTAATGAAATTTGAAGATCCCTTTGTATTGCCAAGTTAACATGTACTTAGCACATAGTTTTAAATTAAGCCTCTGTAAAGAAAGAGAAGGTATGAAGCCCTGTTGCTGACATAACAGGAAGGGGCTGAACACGGAGGAACTAATACCATGTATAAGAAAAAGCCACAGCTGTGAGAGTCAGAATTTCTTGGGGTAAGCATTGAGGAGGCACAGCAACTGATGCAAGAGAGAGAGAGAGACAGAGAGAGAGAGAGAGAGAGAGAGAGAGAGAGAGAGAGAGAGAGAGAGAGATAGAGAATTTCTCTCAGTGGGTATCTGGAGGCTGGGCTGCTATTACTTCTGGAGTGAAGACTAAACTACTGCACTGAAAATTGAGAAGGACTGAGATGAGAAATGGGAATTGAGAACTGAGAGAGAATTTCTTGGGGCAAGCCACATGGAGGTTGGATAAAGTGATTTTGATTTTGAGAATGGATCTGGATAAGGTCATTTTGATTTTGAGAATGGAGCTAAAGAAAGTAATTTTGATTTTGAGAACAGAATTTGTGGTGGCAGAGATTCTTTGAAGAGCCAGCCAAACTCCTGCTGAGAGCTTCTGAGAACCAGCTGGAGCTTCCAAAGATTTCTGAGGGCTACCTGGAGCTGCCAAAGATTTCTGAAGGCCAGCCAGACCTGCCAGAGGAAGCATGATTGTGGTGTTGGTACTTTGTCTGTCTATTTTGGGTCTATGTTGATTTCACAGGCAAAAAGCAAATCGAATTGATAGTGCCCACCATTTGTGTGAATATTGTTGTAATTCTGCTAAGCTTGATGTGTGTAGATTTTGTTGTGGCTCTGTTAAGTTTTCTCTTCCCAGGCACAGAAAATGTGAAGGACTTGAGGTGGACTGGACACTGTGAGCTTCAATATGGAATGGGAACTGGACAAAGGACTGGGAGCTTCCTTTGAATTCAGGTGGCAAGTGGTTAGATTGGGCAGGAGCTGGTACCATGGAAGAGGAACCATGGAAGCTGAAAGCCTGCCTAGAGTCAAGATGAAATTGTCTGAGTAGTGACTGATGAAATAGGGTACTGAGAAGTGACTGATGAAATTGTAAATTATTTGTGACTTGGGGTGAACGTCTTTTGTACTTTCCACTACCACTTAAGGGGGTACTGAGTAGTAACTGATGAAGTTGTAACTGCATTCCAAGGGTGGAGAACTTTGACTTTTGTACTTTGTGATTGAATTAAGGACTTTGTGATTAACTAAATGAATGTATTTTGTTTAAAACTATGTTACCACTCTGGTGAAAAGTACATGGCCCTTTTATTAATAAGTTGTGAACATTGTGAATGAATGTACTTTGTTTTCTGTGAATGTTTTGCTCTGATTTGTTATCGAATTGACAGTTCACTATACTATGTAATCAGAACCTTGAAGCTGTTCACAGCAGCAGTCCTCTGGAAAACTGCTTGTGCGTGGCTTTACAAGTCCTTAAAGTTCTTTATAATCAGTAAGTCTCTATAAAATTGCAATTATAAATTTGTTTTCTTTTTTTTATCCATTTCCTAATTTTCACTCAGTATCTTATTCTAATAAGCTGATTTCTTATAGATTGCTTACAATGTCTGCTTACTTTTATATGCTGTTATAAATTTGAAAAAAAAAACATCCTCACCAAAAGACTATGAAGTAGGTTACACAAGCATTATTATCCTTTCAGTAACAAAAATCTAACAGGCTACAAAAAAAAATCTAGGTATTATCTGATAATACCTAGTATGAATATTATCTTCCGTTTATAAATGAGGTTTAGAAATGTTAAGTGATTTGTCTATAGTCACGCAGCTCATCAATATAACATCTGTGGTGTGTGTGACTTGCTCACAGCATAGAGGTAAAGGCCCAATTTTCTTGCCTCTAACCTTTGCTCTCTACTTCAATATGCCTCCTTAAATGTTTTTCCCCTTATGACCCCTTTTTGCCCAAGAAATTTTTATACAGTCCCAGGTATATAGGTATATAAAATAGTTATACAAATCAAACATTTACTGATAATAAATCATAAAGAAATTTATTTTTAAACAATTCTTTTGTATACATATAATTTTACTATTTATTAAAGATGAAAGCAAATTTTCATACTAATAGGATGTGTTTGTTTATTCTTACATAAAGAATTAAAACTTGGCAGAATATTTAATACTTCAGGACATAGAGTATCTTCAATGTTTTTCAGAGTTGATTGATATTTTGATTTTATAAATGGCAAATCTGCAATTGCCAATTCACATAAATATATAGTACAACAGAGCAGAAGTATGTTTCAGACCCTTTCAGAAATTGGTGGAAATTCTGTAATAATCCTAAGCTAAAATTCACTTAACAATTTTTCAGGAAATTCAAGTTTTAAACCTGAAGGGAATATATATATATATATATTCCCTTCAACTGTTTTCATACTCAAAAAAGATTCATCACTTACAATTATCTTTTTTCCACGTAGGAATGTTAATAGTTCATCTTTCATCAGTGGCTTATGATTTCTTTTCCCTGTTTAGCTTCTCAAGCTTCTCATGATTCTTGTAACTGGATGTCAAATTTTCTATTCAACTCTGGTTTTATCATTAAGAATGCTTGAAAGGGGCGGCCAGGTAGCACAGCAAGTAAGAGCACCGACTCCAGTGTTGAGAAGACCTGGAGATCGAATCCCAGGCTCAGACACTTAGCACCCACCCAGAAACACCTGGCCGTGTAACCTTGAGGAAGTTACTTAACCCCAATTGCTTAGGGGTGGCCAGGTGGCTCAACGAGTAAGAGCGCCGGTTCCAGTGTTGGGACGACCTGGAGATCAAATCCCGGGCTCAGACACTCAGCACCACACCCAGAAATAACTGGCCATGTAAGCTTGAGCAAGTTACTTAACCCCAATTGCTTTAAAAAAAAAAAAAAGAATGCTTGAAAGTCCTCTATTCCACTGAATGGCCATATTTTTCTGTGAAAGATGATACTCAGTTTTGCTGGGGAGGTGATTCTTGCTTTTAATCCCAGCTCCTCTGCCCTCCGAAATATCCTATTCCAGGCCCTTCGATCCCTCAGTGTAGAAGCTGTCAAATCCTGGGTTATCCTGACTGTGTTACCACAATATTGAAATTATTTCTTCCTGGCTGCTCATAATATTCTCTTCTTGATCTGGGAATTCCGGAAGCTGGCTATAATATTTCTAGGAGTTTCCTTTTTGGGATCTTTTTCTGGAGGTGATCAGTGGATTCTTTCAACCTCTATTTTTCCTTCTGGTTCTAAAATTTTCCTTGAGAATATCTTGGAGGATTATTTCTAGGTTCTTCCCCTGATCCTGGCTTTCAGGTAGACCAATAATTTTAAAATTATCTCTTCTGGATCTATTTTCCAGGTCAGTTGTTTTTCCCATGAGATATTTCTTATTGCCTTCTATTCTTTCATTTGTTTGGATCCATTTAACATCATCTTGATTTCTGTTAAAGTCACTAGCTTCCCTTTGCTCCACTCTAAATCCAAGGGGAATATTAAATTCATTGAGCTTTTGAGATTCTTTTTCCATCTGGCAAATTCGGCTTTTCAAGGCATTCCTCTCCTCATTACCTTTTTGAGCCTCTTTTGTCAATTGAGTTAGTCTGTTTTTTAAGGTTTGATTTTCCTAAGTCAGGCTGTTGACTCTCATTTTATAATTTTCTTGCATCATTGTCATTTCTCTTCCCAATTTTTCTCCACTTCTCTTATGTGCTTCTTAAGGTCCTCTATGGCCTGTAACCAGCACATATTTTCCTTTGAAGCTTTTGGTGCAGGAGTTCTGACTTCACTATCTTCCTCCTGTTCCATGCTTTGCTCCTTTTTGTCCCCAAAACAGGAGTCTAATATTGGAGTATTCTTTTTGTTTTGTTTCTTTTGTCTGATCATGTTGCCCTTCAGTCACTTGATCCCTGGCCTTTTTGCCATAGTAGGACTCTGCCACCAGACAGGAGAGCTTTTATCCCAAATGCTGGGGTTTTCTCAGCTGCCACAGGTATTAGTAGGGTGCCCTCTCTGAAGCCTCCACATGCTCTGGCAACCTGGTCATGAACCCTAGGACTTCCACCCTAGACTGCAATCCAGATCCAAGCAGGTTAAAGGAAGAGCAATTACCCCTCAGACTGGTCGCTTGGTTCCCCATACAGTCTGTAGGCCAGGAGCTGAAACTACCACATAGCACTGGCTGTGCCAGCAGTCTCAGCGGCTCCTTGTTCTGAGGGCAGAAGCTGATACACTCCCAACTACTGGTCCCAAAGTCCACACTGCACTGACCTCTCACTTTGTCCTTAGCATCTTTGTGTTGACAAATCTGGAAAGGGCCACAGCTGCTGCTGATCTGGAGTCCCTCCAGGCAGGGGCTGGTCAGGCCCACCCTGGGGCTAAAACCTCTCGCCCAAGGGGCATGGGCCTGGCTCCCAGAGCGCTGTGCTGGTTGACTCCTGCTGGCCTGCCAGAGTGTCCTCAGTGAGAGATTAGCTTCTCTGTGTCATTTTGTGGGTCCTGCAGCTCCAAAGTTTTTTAGAGTTCCCTTTTTACATGAATTGGGGAAGGTGGAAGCTGGAGCCTGGGGACGGTTCTGCTTCTACTCCACCCATAAGCAAACTTTTTTGAAAAGGTAAAGAGTCAAATGAGAAAATAAAATAAGTGGGTGATGGGATAGGATGGAGGGAATATAATTAGTATTTTACAACATTGCTATTATGGAAATGTTTTGCCTAACTACAAATGTGTAACCTATATTGAATTGTTTATCTTCTCAATGAGGATGGGTGGGGAGGGAAGAAGGGAGACAATTTGGAACTCAAAGTTTTTAAACAAATATTAAAAAAAAATTTTATATACAACTGGGAAATGAGATATGCAGCCAATCGGTTATAGAAATATATATTTTCCCTAAAGGTAAATAGAAGGATAGGGATAGGGTGGAAGGGATTGAAGGGAGGGCAGACTGGGAGAAGGGGTAATCAGAATGCATGTCATCTTGGGTTGGGGGAGAGAGATGGGGAGAAAATTTGAAACTCAAAATCTTATGAAAACGAATGCTGAAAACTAAATATTAATTAATTAATAATTTTTAATGGCATATATGTTAAAATAGCAAGGAATAACACTTAGACTTGACCAAAAACACAAAGAAAAAAATGTGCTCTGAATATGGCACTATTTTTTTTTTTTGCCTTTTGGAGGGCAACTGGGGTTAAATAACTTGCCCAAGGATACATGGCTAGTTTGTGTGTGTGTGTGTGTGTGTGTGTGTGTGTGTGTGTTTGTGTGTGTGAAGTTTCTGAGGCCAGAACCAAACTCGGTTTTCCTGACTCCAGGGTCGATGCTTTACTCCCTGAGCCACTTAGCCTCCCCAGAATCATTTTTTAAAAAACACTCTGTTTAATTTTTAAGATATATTGAATAGGGGAAGACATAAAAGAAATATGAAAGATTATAGAATGTATTATTAATCCCAATTGTCAATTAAAATGTTAGCATCTATGGTCTATTCATGAACTTTAATAACTTTTTTATGAAATTAATCTATCAAGCGTAATATTGATAAAAATATGGAAACAGGCAGGCATTTTTAGATGATATCCAAACTAGGGAGGAGACTATCTTACAAGTAATGGAAAGTTATAATAGTCACCACAATCACAAAAACAACAAAGGCATTTACATATATTATTAAGATTTACAAAGTATTTAAATACCCTACCTCATTTAAGCATCACAATACTCTTTCAGGTAGATACTGCAGATATTACTGCCTAAATTTTACATATGAGAAAACTGAGGCTCAGAAAACTAAAATGTCTCAACCTCATAGTTACTTAATTTGTATGAAAGGCTGTCTTGGAATCCAAGTCTCTCTGGTCACCAAGCCAATTTTATTTTCCAATATATTACACTGACTTTTATAAATAATGATAATAGCAGCATCAACTGATAATTATTCAGCAGTTATTATTTGTTAAACACCTACTCTTTGATGCATTAAGATTCTCAAAGTCCAGTGGCTTCATATTGCATATAGGATAAAATAGAAACACTTTTATTTAGCATATAAAGCCTTACTGATCCCTGCTCCAGACTATTTTTCAACCTTCAAATGACATTTTTCCCTTCTGCAAACTCTCTGATCCAGGTTAACTGAAATTCTCTCTTTTTCTCACACCTAAAACTTCATCTCCCTTATACATGCCCATGTAATGCCCATACTATATACTAGTTCTTAATTGTTTTATTAACAACTTCATAGTTCTCTTTCTATGATAGACAATGCAAGTAACTTACTCTTTTATTTTATATTATTTATAAAATTTTGTTTTATTTTTAATTTATCGAATAAAACAAGCATTTCCATCACATAGAATAATGGTTAGTTGGTTAGTTGGTCATTGTCGTTCATTCTCAAAGAAGAGCTAAACAGCATTACTATGCTAGAGTTAAGTTTCAGTGTGTCCAACTGTGGCCAATCAGACCAATACGGGTTTGAAATGTTCTACCCTATGTTGGGCACAAATAGTTAGTGTGAACATTTGGGATGGATTCTCTAAATTTGTACATCTTGCATTTCTTTTGAATTATTTCACTTCAGCTTTGCTCACAAAGCACAGAACCTTCTCTGATATGGGCACACCATACTGAGCAGCCCTGTGCCAGTGTCTCCCATGTCACACAATTAATTCCAAAATTCTTAAGACATACCTTGAGAGTCTTTGTATCACTTCTCCTGACCAACATGTGAACACTTTCCCGGTGTGATTTCTCCATAAAATAGTGTTTGGTAAGTGTACGTTTTGGATTAGAACAGCATGGCCAGCCCATCAGAATTGTGCTCTCTGAAGCAGAGTTTGAATGCTTGACAGTTTGAGAAAGGACCTAAGTGTCTGATATCTTATCTGGCCAGGTGATCTTCAGAATCTTCCTAAGACAAGTCACATGGAAGCATTTCAGTTTCCTGGCATGGAGCTTGTATACTGTCCAAGTTTCAAAGGCATAGAAAAATGAAGTCAACACAATGGCTCTGTAGTCCTTCAATTTGGTAGTCAGTCTAATACCTCTTCTCTCCCATACTTTCCTTTGGAGCCTCCCAAACACTGAACTAGTCCAAAGATGATTGCATATGAAACTGTAAATACACTGTATGCAATTTGCTATTCCTTTTAAATATACAGCAAAGTTATAATGTAAATTTCATTTTTTCTTTTTTTTTGAAATGCTTTAGGAATTACTATAATTAGATAAAAATAGGTAAATATATGTAAAATTATTCTATATATACTTTTATCAGTTCTTTTTCTGGATGCAGATCGCATCTTTATATATCCTAAATTTGGGTATTTGTAATAGTCAAAATAGCATTCATTCAAATTTATTCTTAAAACAATATTGCTGCTACTGTATACAATTTTCCCCTGGTTGTGTTCATTTCACTTTTCATTATATCATGTATGTATTTCCATGTTTTTCCCCCTAAGATCATTGAGCTCTCCATTTCATATATCACAGTAGTATCCCATCACAATTATATGCCTCAACTTTTCAGCCATTTCCCAATTGATGAGTATACCTTCAATTGCCAGTTCTTTATAATTACAAAGAGAACTGCTACAAACATTTTAGAATATATAGATTCATTTCTTTTTTTCCCTAATCATCTTTGGAAATGAACTTAGTAACAGTATTTCTGGGTAAAAGGGTATATCAGTAGTTTAATAATTTTGGGGGCATAATTTAGATTGCTCTCCAAAATGGTTGGATCATTACACAATTCCACCAACAATAAATTTGTATCAATTTTACCACATCCTTTCCAATTTTTTTTGCTTTTTCCTTCAATCATTTTATTCAATATGATAGGTGAAAATGATATCTCAAGGTTTTTTTCATTTGAATTTCTCTAATCAACAGTGATTTAAAGCATTTTATATAATGATGAACTGTTTTGATTTCATTACAGAATTACCTGTTCACATTCTTTGACCATTTATCAATTGAGGAATGACTCATATTATCATAGATCTCACAATTTTTTTAAATATATTTGAGATATGAGGCATTTATCTGAGGAATTGTCTATAATTTTCCCCCAATTTTCCATTTTCCTTTTGATCTTGGCTGCATTTGTTTTATTTGTACAAAAAAACCCCTTTTTAATTTAATGTAATTGAAATAATACATTTTACACCTAACTTTGCTCTCTATCTCTATGTAAATACACATATGCATTTTTATTGCTGTTATTATTCAGTCAATGAGTCATGTCCTACTCTGTGTGATCCCGTGGACCAGCAGTCCAATGGTATTTTCTTGGCAAAAATACTGGAGTAGTTTGCTATCCTCTTTGTTAGTGTGTTCTTTTGTCAGGCAATCAAAGATTAAGTGACTTTTCCAGGGTTGCACAACTGTAATAGTAATGGAATTTAAAGATCTCCCTTTATTGGCTTGGTTTTCTGATTGATTGTGTTAAAACCCAGAGCTTGTAAATCCCACTTATGGCATGGACTTGTTGATGTGAAGAGAGTGCTGAACTGGGAGGAACTGGTGACATAAATTTAGAGAGACAACAAAAGAGAGGGGCAGAAGAATTTTTTTTGGAAGCAGCATCTTGGAGGCAGAGAGAGACTGAGAGTATTGCTGAGGGCCAGTTTGAATTGCCCAGGACTTCTGAGAGCTGTCACCCAGTGCTGCCAAGGACTGAGGAGACATGACTGTTATGCTGGTACTTTGTCTGTCTGTTTTGATGTTGTTTTGCCAGATTTGTACACTGGTGAAAGACAATCTTGTTGTTGCAGATGTTCTGGAACCTTGCTGTTGGTTCAGAGCTCCTGAGACTGTTCTGCAGAGAGAGAGTGAATTCTGTCCACTGGTGAAGGACAGTGCTGTTGTTGCAGAGGTTCTGGAACCTGGGTGTTGGTTCAGAGCTCCTGAGACTGTTCTGCAGACAGAGAATGAATTAATGAAGACACTGGCAATATATCTTGTGGCCTTGCTAAGCTTTGTCTCCCCAGGAACATAGATTGCTGAGAACTTGCCTCAGGTCAAGATGAAGAAAAGACCTCTCTTTGGGTATTAAATGCTGTGCTTAAGCTTGTTGTAACTCTGGGGTAGATGGCCTATTCAGTTGTAATCCAAGGGTGGGGAACTTTTGACTTTTTTGTGCTCTGTGATTGAACAAATGAATGTACTTTACTTATGATTGGAAACTAATCTCCATTTGAGAAGAGGGGCTTTGTGGTTGACAAAATGAATGTAGTGACTAGGGGTGGATTAGTACTTAGAAGAGGGTCTCCGTGATTGACTAAATGAATTATAATGTCCAGGGGTGGAGTATTACTTGGAGATTATTGAATTATACTTGGTGAATGCTGTATTTTGAATGATGCTATATTTTGATTTTCTCTGTTCTTAATTTTTCACTGAACAAAATGGAGAGCACCTATGCTGGTATTTTGAACCTTGGGAAATTTTCTTTGCTTGGCATTACAATAATTAGGAAGTGTCTGAGACTGGATTTGAATTCATGTCTTCCTCATTCTAGGCCTAGTGCTTTATCCACTGAGCCATTACCTGCCTTTATATAATATATAATGATATATATTATATCTACTTTTCATTCCCCATTCAAATATCAGCTCCTTGAATTGTTTCAGTCTTTTTTACTTGAATCCCTAGTACCTAGCACAATGGTTTACATGTAGTGGGTACTAAATAAATACTTGAAGGATTGATTATCTCATTTTTCCTGTAGGATAAGTACTTAAAGTATTTTCGTTTACAAATGAAGAATCTGAGGTCTTGAGATAAATATTCAATGAATACTTAATTATTGGAATGTCTCATTTGATAATATGGGATAAGTACTCAAAAGATCATTATCCCCATTTAAAGATAAAGAATCTGAAGCATGAAGAGGCTAAGTAATATTTTTTTAGTCATATAACTAGTAAGTGTCAGAGGTGGGATTCTAACCTCAGTTATGAGGTTCATGTCTGAACCCTGACTGTGTACATTCAAAGTTTTGTTTAAGGTCAAGAGTGACATTTTGGGGTATATTTCTTCCTGGCTCCATAAAGATATTAATTATGTAATGCAACTGTCCCCAAAGTAACAAAATTACAGATTATGCAAAGGGCAGTGGATAAGTGTGAATATAAGGCTGTAATGCATTACCAGTGTAACACACTTGCCAGTGAAAGTTAGAAGTTATGTAATCAATTAAAGACACAAAACATTACGAGAGGCCATGAGTCAGCTATAAAACATGGGCAAGGGATAATAGATGAATGGTTCAGTTGTTGCATTGGTACTTATGAAATATTACAAGGACCAGGTGATGCTCTTCATCATATTGGCCAGATTTTCTATGCTAGTTTTAGGAGGACATGGAAAAAATTTGTACAAGATATGAAGTATTGTATAAGAATAAATTTACATTGTAGGAAGAAATACTCAAATCAGTAAGAACATGGATCCATCAAAGTAATCAATGAATATTTCCTTGATCTTTCTAGTTGAAAATTCTCTTCCTCAAACTTTTTCAGAGTACTATGTCTTAATGCCATTTTCATTGTCATCACAGTTTATTTTGTATTGGGCTTATACACCATCATACCCATAGTTAACTGTAAACTCCTTGAGGACAGGGAACATGTGATTTTTTTTATCTTCAGATCCCTAATACCTTGTAGAATGCTTCATGCATAGTAAGTATTCATTTTTTATTCATTTGTTAAAGAAATCAGTGCTCTGAAAATGTTATATTTAATTGTCTTAATAAAGGAATAAAATTTAAAAAAACATTTTATAGAACCACAAATACTTAAGCAGAAAGTCATGTCTATTAAAATATCTATAAGTTTTACAGTGCTAGGTCTGGAGTCAGGAAGACCTGAGTTCAACTCCAGCTTTGGACACTATCTGTGTGACACTGGACAAATCATTTAACCTCTGTGTGCCTAAGTTTCTTCCGTAAAATGGGGATAATAATGGCAACTACCTCCCTGGGTGCTTGCAAAGTTAGCATGAGATAATATTAATTAAATGCTTAGCACAGTGCCTAGCACATAATATGTACTATTTAAATGTTATCATCAGCATCAGCATCACCAACCACTTTACTTATGAGCACAGTTTAAGGATTTAAAAAATTGTTGCTGAATTCCAAGAAATATACCTTAACACATTATCCTTGTGATCACCAGGCTATAAAATTATAGCAAATGCCAAGCTTAGATGTTCTCTCTTTTCACTTCTGTCTCTTAGTATTTCTAGTTTCCTTCAAGGATCAGATGAAGTACCACCCTATCAAAACTACCTATCTGTTAGTGCTCTGTCCTCAAATTATCTTTGCTCCCATGTGACCTTGGGCAAGTCACTTAACCCCAAATGCCCTGTCTTCCCCCCTCCAAAAAAAAAAAAGCAAATTATCTTTACTCCTCATTGTACATTTTGTATCATGAAGAAGTAATACTGCTCCTTGTGGTCAGGGATTGTTTTCAATTTTTCATCCTTGTATCCCTAGAATCTCATCCTCTTCCCTTTTCCCATCAGTACCAAGTAATTTTATTGGAATGTAAATGATAGTAGTTTTGGGTATGTATTATGAAAAGGTCAAAATAGCCAAAATGCGCATGCACTAAAAGACAGTCACATCCACCATTTCCAGTTGTGGGGGAAGTCATTTTTTTTAAAGCAATTGGTGTTAAGTAACTTCCTCAAGGTTATAGGGCCAGTTATTTCTGGGTGTGGTGCTAAGTATCTGAGCCCGGATTCGTTCCCCAGGACATCCTGACACTGGGGCCAGTGCTCTTATTCACTGTGCTACCTGGCCGCCCCAGGGGAAGTCATGTTGAGGCTTAACTCTTGTTATTACTGTCTCCAACGTTGTGCTTGTCAAAAAAAATATTCCACCATCCCAGAATCATGTGGGGGGACCCCATTTTAGGCAGCTTGGTTACATGACCAACCAGTAGTTTGATGAACTTTGCCTGTTCATTCACATAGTAGGTTTTCTTTTTTTTTTTTTTTTTGCCTTTTTTTTGGAGGGCAGTTGGGGTTAAGTAACTTGCCCAAGATTACACGGCTAGTTTCTTTTGTGGGTGTTAAGTGTCTGAGGCCAGAACCGAACTCAGGTCCTCCTGACTCTGGGCCGGTGTTTTACTCACTGTGCCACCTAGCCACCCCACATAGTAGGTTTTGATGAAATCACATAAATAGGGGTCATTTTTGTCCCTTGCCATTTTGTTTAGTTCCAGTAATGACTGATTAGAACCTTTGCTTATTTTTAGCACTTAAGAAATGTATATTGGATGGAATAGAAAGAAATGCAGCTGTTATAAAACAATTTTGAAATACACATATCCTTTTAACAAAGACCTACATTAGGCAGGCTTATTTCTTCTACCAAACAAGCTTTGTCCTAAAGATAGGACACATGATAATAAACTTAGTGTAAGTCCTTGTGATATAATTCAGTTTAATTCAGAAATCATTTATTTAATTCCTTATCTATGGAAGACACTATGGTAGGCTGCAGTCAAAGGACACAAAGAAAAATTAATGCCTGCCCTCAAGAGCTTTCAGTCTACTGGAGAGAGCATACACATAGAAGTGTACAAGATATTTTGAGGAAGCAATCTTGTAGTTTTGTTTAGCATTGTGGAGCCTTCAATACCTAATTCTCTGTACAACTCTTGAAAATATGTTCATTACAATATAATGACCTATTTGAGTGTATAGGTGTTTAGGCAGGAGCAGCACTGCTGGTGTGAGAGCTTGGCAAGTCCTTTTGAGGGCTGCTTATCCACTTTTGGTGTCTACCTTTCACATGGTCATACCCCATTGAAACCTTCCTAATAGTTCAGCTAAACCAGGTTGAGGGTAACTAACATGCCTCAAACATGTCAGGGAGTTAGGGAGATGTCTACCCCAAACCTGTAAAGATGTCCCCCAGCAGAATGGGGCAGATGAGAATAATTTGTTCCAATGGCCATGGAAATGACTGAAACATTTGCCATGGAAGACTTAGATCTTAGTTAGACATCCAAGGTGCAAAGGTCATCTACTGCATTCTGGGCCACCACCAATCATCTTGGCTTTTGTCTTGCCACTAGAGTTCAATGACTCTGGAATAAAGAGTGAGGTTGACAACTTTGTGCAACTTTGCCTCTCTTAAATCCAGTTCAGGGTAAGTAAAGACATCACCTCATGATATCTCTGGTCCACTTTGAAAGAAAGGAAAAATAACAAATAGCAACCTATTCACATTGCCAAGTCATTAATATTGACTTAGACATAGAAGTTAGTGTCAAATACTCTGGCCCTATCATACCAAGAAAAAACTTGCAAAAGGACAGTTGATATTCTGTGCTAGAAAAGACACAGAGAGCAAGGGATTCCCTTGATATCTCTTTTTACTTTGATAATTCTTGACTCAATAGCCATTTTATCAGCAAATGAATTCCCAAAGGGAAGAAGGATATTGAATCTCTCTCTGCATATTTAGTTCATAGAGTATGCACACAGAGAATGAAATTTTGATCAAAAAATAATAAATTGCAAAAGAGATATCAGAGCAGCAACATTTAATGTCTTTTGCTAACACTGCTTTGCTTTCTAAAACTACAGACCAAAGACAAGATACAACATTATTGCCAGGAGTGGTAAAACAACCAGCAGCAACAGTTTTGATTCTCATTTTGTATTATTATATTAGCATGTGGTATTAAATATAATGTGTTTCTGAATGTCTTGATATTAACTTTAAAAGCAATATTGCCCAGTTGTCCTCTGGACAATGCCCAACACCTGCTGTTAGAGCTTCCACCTGGGAGCACATCCCAGTACATCAATATGGATATCCTAGCTTCCACAAAACCCCAAATCCTATGTTTCCAGAACAGGGGGAGAGAAATGCATACAGGGTATGTGAGGACAAATTTTCAGTACATTTTTTTTTCTCTTGATTACCTTCACTAATGACATGGAGCACTGATGTGGATAATCCGAAACACAGATAATCCTGATTTCATTTCTATTTGGTTTTAAAATGAATTCTATTTTTTATGCAATAAATTTACCTTGTTAATTTCAGTTTGAACTGATCTAATATCAAAATGAGTTTGCTTTCCCTAAGCACACAATAGTAGTAAGGAATTCAGGATATGAATGTACCAAACACTATCATAAACTTGTAGGATCATAAATTTAGAGTTGGAAGTTATTTTGGGGTTAAATTTTTCTTCAGAGAGCATACAGACTGGATATATCCCAAAGAGATAAGTGAAGACTGAACATACATGGAACTATAATCAATAACATATAACCAGTAGTATTGTATCTGCTTTCTGATTTTCCTTATTAAATATGCATATACATATACATATACCTATACTTATACATATACATATACCTACACTTATACTTATGCCTATACCTATACCTGTACCTGTACCTATACCTATAACTATACATACACAAATGTAAAAGCTCCTCACAAGAAAGAATTATTTCATTCTCTGTACTTGTTTCATCAGTATCTAGCACAGAGCCTGGTATATAGTAAATATTTAATAAACAATCTCTGAACATTGAGGTAGAAACTGAATGACCTAGAACAGACTGGAAGTAGGAAGGTCTGCATTTATATGTGAGGGAACCAAGAGAGAGTTAAAAAGTTCTTCTCTTCCCAGTACTTGGAGGAAATATGGTAAAGTATAAGGAGTTTTGGAATCCAGATGGGATCAAGTCCTAGTTGACTTAAACAAGTCTCCATGGTGAAGCAAAATGATTGGGTTTAGAAAATAAGTGAATATTGGTTCAGATCCTGATTTTGCTACTTTTTGATTTTGTGACCTTTGTCAAGTTTCTTAAACTCTCTGCGTCTTGGATTTCCATTTGTTATAGTGAAGACATGGGGCTAGATGGTAATAAATTAGATAAAAGATGATAGATAAGGTCCCTTCTAGCTTCAAATATTTTTATCTGAAATAATGACAAATCACAATGCTTACCTAGCACTTCCCAGTTTATGAAATTATTATATACATGTATATTAAATTATATATATATATATGGATACACCACACACACATACACACACATATCCCCCCACTGACCACTGTGTACTTTTGCTTTATTTTCTAAGATGGAAGATTATAGAGTATATGCTAGATGTTCTTGAAGGTTTTAAATTTCCAGCTTTAAAGCTATGCTATATCTGAAAATATCTTGATGGGGGAGGGGGAGGGGTTTTGGGTGGTGCCATGGTTGCTTTG
>NW_027187335.1:6466206-6548848 GCF_028583685.1 Petaurus breviceps papuanus | reverse complement strand
GTGGGGCTAGTCGTCTAGATCTGTTGTGAGGGCAAACGCCCGCAACAATCTCCTAAGAGACCAGATAAAGAAACAGAAGATAAATATCTCAGTTTACTCCTAGGAGAGATAACCAAGGATGAAAACCTAGGGTTTGGTAAAAAAATGTTGGTTCATTCAATATGGAGAAGATGTCCAACAATCATAATTTCTCTTGCTTTAAAGGGAAGAAAATGAATTCAACCAGGCCATTGAAAATTTGGCCTTGACAGGTTTGTTCATAGACTCTCTATAGAAATTCTTGCCATTAGGCTAGGAAATAAATTCTATGGACATGATTCCAAAGTCAACCAAATGCTCTCAAGGGAGGGAAAGGGGGAAAGGATTTTTCCCTGGCAATGGGACTTTCATAGCTTAGGGAAATAACAGGGACATCAATCATGGAAAGTGACAAGGTACATTTTATTTCTGGCAATTGAGATGGTGGGAGGCTTTCTGAGTCTTTCCTCCCTCGCACAATTGAAAATTCCATGCCATTCTGTATATAAAAACAACTTTAGAAAAATGCTCAGAGAACAGATCCCAAAAACAACAAATGTTCCAACAAGAACAGCCAAACCCCAGCAATCAGACAGGGGACACAGGAAATGCTGTCATTATTTTTTTTAATTTTTCTTTTTTTTTTGTGAGCAGTTGGGGTTAAGTGACTTGCCCAAAGTCACATTTCTAGTTTTTGTGTTAAGTGTCTGAAGCCAGGTTTGAACTCAGGTCCTCCTCACTTCAGGGTCGGTGCTCTATTCACTGCACCACCTAGCCACCCCCATATTGTCATTATTTTAGAGGGGAAAAAAAATTGATACTATAGCGTCTTGGTACTTTAGGACATTTCTAGTTGAAAATTAGTTGGAAACAAGATATGAACCCAGTTAAGGAGATATCATACAATGTAGTGGAAAGAGATTTGCCTTTGAAGACAGGAAGACCTTATTTCAGGTCCTGCCTCTGATACATTCTAGTTGTGTGACTCCCTACAAGTTTATTTAACTTTTCAGTGCCCCAAGCAACTAATATTATAAATTGAAAAAATCTGCATTGGTTGAGGGAATTTTTCAACTAGGAATTCTCTAAACCAGGTAAATCACAGGTTTGTCCCCCATCTTTATCCTCATTTATCTAAAAAGAAAGAACATATCACCAAGAATATATTATGATGCTGAGCTTTGCGCAAAAAAGTATTCGGGATGCAATTGCATGGAAGTAAGATGGTCCCAGTTCCTGCCCTCAATGAACATATATAACTAGTGAGAGAAGATAACATATAAAGAGAAGCTAGAAGGGAGCAAAAGTGTATTATATACAAAAAGCAGAATTTGGAAATGGTATGAAGATGGCCTGAAAGAGATATGGAGACTCACCCATCTGAACTCAGGGTCACTTGATTCCTATCATTTTACTTTTCTCTAGTGGTCTACTCAAAAAACATTTTCTCAGTGCCTTTTTATTCAGATTTTTCCTAGTAGTTTGTAGCTTTGAAGAAACTTTCCTTCCTCTACCTTGCATTTCATTGCAAGCTTTTCTAGTTTTCCACCTACCTTTCAGACTAATCATTCATTCTCCTTTGGATTAGTTATATCCTATTTCCCCATCTGTACTTTAACTATGAGAATTCCCCAAGATCCAGTCTTTGGAATTCTAATCTTGACTCCTTTTGCATTATTTGGTGACCTGATGATATTTCATATCTTCATTTATCATTTCTATGATAGCATCATATCTTTATTTCTATCTCTATAGACCCTGTAATTCTGGTTTCTGACCCCATCATTTGAGTTTTTCACTTGTTGTCTCTAATTCAAAAACATAAGAAACTGATTTTTTTCTCCTAAACTAATATCCCATTAACTCTCACTCCAAACTCCTAATGGTCACCTTTGAAACATCTCTCATATATGCCCCCTTCTCTCCTCTGACACTGATACCACTCTAGTATAGGCTATCATCACCTCATTCCTGGATTATTGCAAAAAGCCTGCTTTGGGATTTGTCTACCTCAAGTCTTTCCTTGCTATAGTTCATCCTTTATTCAGCCTCTAAAGTGATTTCTGTAAATCAAAGTTCTCATTATGTTACTGTATCAGCAATGCCATATTCACAATGCCTATGGAAATTATAGATATGCTGATATAATTATCCATCACAAAATACATCAGGCTTGCCATGTGGGGGAATAAGCTAGAAAATTTATTAAAATACCAAAAGACTGAGTCCCAAAAACAGAAAGTCAAAGCCTTCAGAGTAGTTATGAAATCGGCACAGGTAGATAAAGTAGAAAGCACCCACATTCTCAAGCCTTTAAAACAGAACAGGCTACCTCAGGCAAAGGTCCTCCTCTCCCCACTCACAGCAACCACCCAGCGTCCAGGAAGCATGCTCCCAGCAGCTCCGGCCCCTGGCAGTCCTCAGCAGGAGTCCTTAGCAGAAATTCTGGCTGACTCAAAAAGGGCTTCACGCTGCCGCCGCTGCCTCTGCTGCTGCTGCCACCATTGCCGCCGCTGCTAGCCACTGCAGGAACTCTAGCGTGGCTTCTGCTTCCTCTTGCTCCGCCCCTTCCTGCTATGTCAGCAAGTCCAATGGGGCATGGAAGATCTTTAAATCCCATAACCCATACAGTTACCCTCCTAGTTTTATTCTCCAACAAGCACTTTTCAGTCTAGTGGCACTTATTTCTGGCCCATTTCATGAAGAAGATACTCCTCTCAGGTCCAGTTATTCTCTCTGGCTTTCCATCCCATGCATAGAATACTCCGCCTCTTTGGTTTTACTTCCTTATGTCCCTGGTTTCCTTTAAGTACTATTTAAAATCCCACCTTCTCTATAGGAAGCTGTCCTCAATTCCTTTTAATTTTAGTGCCTTCCCTCTGTTTCTTCCTATTTATTCTGTATTTGGGGTGTGCAAAGTGTTCAGAGAGAACCAGTACTTTTGGTAGGAGAGCTTGTCAAGCCCTCGGAGGGCTGCTTACCCACCTCTGGTGTCCACTTGTCATCTAATTCTCATCTATGTCTCCAAGAAGCTGGAGCATGCACAGCGACTACACCCTGGTAAAATTGTCTTAGTAGATGAGGCCCAGATGCATGGTTGAGTTAGGGGAATGCCTACCTAAGCATGCAAAGACTTCTCTAAGTGGAATGGACAGATGAAAACCATTTTATTCTAACAGCTATGAAGGCCACCAAAGCAGGTACTATAGAAAGCTCGAAGCATGGCCAAACATCAAAGACAACAAGATGATCCATTGCATGTCGGTTAATCACCAGTCATCTTGACATCAGTCTTGCCACTGATAACTCTGGAAGAGAGAGTGAGGGTGATGATTTTGTGCAGCTCTACCTCACTTAAATCAAATTCATGTGCAGGTCAAGATGTCATCCAGCATCCACTGCTTCATCATCCTTGAAGTCCTGTGGTGACAAGTAAGTGATGAAGCAGTAATTGTGGATACACTGGGAGTTGTAATCACAACACTACACAAAGGTAGCCCAGGGCATTGAGCTATCTTATCACTATACCAAAGCTGCCGTGGGATTCAGCAGCCACCTGGCTGTCTAAGCAGCCCTTTTAAGGACCTCAGTACTCACCTCCTGTCAGGAGGAAGGGGCTATAAAAGATGTTATAAAAATTGTCTGTTTCCCCCAAAAGGCCTCTAGCAGGGATCACATCCAGGTCGAAACACACACACACACACACACACACACACACACACACACACACACACACTATCTCTGCAGTTATTCCCCTCAACATTGGGACAAAGAATATGTGCCCACTTCTGGACAACATGAAATCCAGTAGTCCTGAGATACAAACAACTCTTGTGAGAGAACTCATCAGGTATTGCATTCAGTTAGCAGCATTTGTGTGAAAAATGTTGGACAAACAATGATCAGCTTACTGAAGTTGGAGCTCGATACATGGTTTTCTGGACTGGTGACAGTGATGGAGAACACCTTCTCAATCAGATAAATATGGGCAACAAGATTGCATGCCTCCCAAGAAGAGTAGACGATAGGGTCATGAAAATGTGATTGCCAATCGCAGGAAAGTCCCTCATTGCTATCATTAGTTTGTATGCCCACACTATGATGAACCCTCTGAGGACAAAGAAAAGCTCTATGAGAAATTAGAGAACCTCATCATCAGTGTGCCAAAAAAGGAAAAATTTATAATTCTGTTTGACTTTGATGCTAAAGTAGCCACAGACTATCAGAAATGGTAGAGAGTCATTTTGGAGGAATAAAGTGAAAAACAGCAATAGCAACAGTCATTAACTACTGAAGACTTGTCTGTCTCATGACCTTCTTATCACCAATACTGTTTTCTGCCTACCTAACTGGAATAAACCATTGTGAATACACCCTAGTAGCAAGCACTCACATTCAACTGAGTCTGTCATTGTTAGAAGAAGAGACAGGTAGGATATGGGAGTGACAAAGGCAATGTGTAGCACAGAGTTCTAGATCAGTTATAGACATCCTCTCCTGGCTAAAAACCAGCATTCAGCAAAAGTGGCCCGAAAGCAAGATGACTGTCAGAAAACTCGGTATTAACAGGCTAGGGCATTTCTCCCTGTGTGAATAGTTTATCACTGACCTGGAGGGAAAGTTGAAGAAGATGTATTGAATGCATCAAGCTCTTTTTGGGTGGCAAAGTGCCTGGCACTTTATCCATTCCGGTAGAGATCTACAGAACAAGCAGTCCACTGCTTCTACAGAAGCTGACTAAATCATCTGGATTATATGGCAAGAGGAAGTGACCCCTAAGAATTTAAGGATGCTTCCATTGACTGTCTCTATAAAGGAAAACTGGGCTTCTATGGCTCAATTGTTTCTGTTGTGGCCAGAAATTCTGATGATTTACCCCTCCCAGATTGATTATTTCTGACTAGGTAAAAGAGGTTATTCTTTGCCCCCTTTCTCACCTTGCTTTAATCACTGAGTGGGCATTGACTCAAACAAACTGAAACCTGGGAAAGATCTTAGTTTAAAAAGGGTCAAGGTATCCCACCGCATCTGGGGACATCTCCATTTGTCCTGATCTATATATTGCCACTGAACCCAGATAGCTCCAGAGAAGAAAGTGAGGCTGGTGACCTTGCATAGCCCTGACTCACTTAAATCCAATTCTCTTACAAGTCCTGATGTCACCTTCCCAATGCCAGAGTCCTCTTTGAGAATTAAGAACAAACCACAATAAAGGAAAAGGAAACAGGCTGTGCTGTGATAACCACAGGGGGATCTCCCTCTCTTAGTCACTGATGGCAACATCCTTGCCAGAATCTCCTTAATCAGATGATTAATCATCTGGAAGATGGTCACCTACCCAAGAGTAAGTGTGGCTTTAGAAAGGGCCATGGAATGGTTGACAGGATATCTGCTGCCCGGTAACTCCAGGAAAAATACCAAGTGAATAATAGAGGTCAGTATATAACATTTTTGGACCTAATCAAGGCCTTTGATACTGTTAGTTATGAAGACCTGTGGAAGATCATAGTGAAATTGGGTTTCCCAGAGTTTATTAGAATTGTATGCCTATTTTATGATGGTGTGCTTACACAGGTTTTTGATGAAGGATGATGCTTTCATGCTTCCCCAATCACCAACAGAGTGAAGCAGGGTTATATGCTTGTTCTGAGGCTCTTCAGTGCAATATGTTCTGTGGTGTTGTCAGATACCTTCAACAAGGACAAAATAAGATCAACTTATGCACTAATTGTAGACTTTTAACTTGAAACAGCTACAAGCCAAGACCAAGGTGGAGGGGTAGTTGGTATTTAACTTTTTTGCTCCCTAATGATTGTGTACTCAGTGCAGCCTCTGAGGCTGAGATACAACAGAATATATATTGAGTCTCCTCCTGTGCTAATTTTGACCTGACAAGCAATGCCAAGAAAATAGAGGTTCTCCACCACCCAGTAACACACCATCCATACATGGAATGATTGGTCACAGTAAATAGAGGAATTGTGAATTCTATGAATAAGTTCACTTACCTTGGCAGTGCCCTTTCCAGGGCTGTCCACATAGATGATGAGGTTGATGCACATGTTGACAGAACTAGCTCCGCAGCTGGGAGACATCAAAGAAAGTGTGGGAGAGAAGAGGTACCAGGCTGTGTAACAAACTGAAGGTTCACAGAGCCAATATGGCGACCACAGTGTTGTATGCCTGTAAAACCTGAATATTCTATCAGTACCATCCAAGAAAACTGAATTGCTTCCACTTGAATTTTCTCAGGAGGGTCCTAAAGATTACCTGGCAAGATAAGGTACCAGACACTGAGGGACACTGAAGTATTCTCTAGAGCTGAATTGTGAAGCATTCAGAATCTATTGCAGAGAACACAACTCCATTGGACTGGCCATGTAGTTTGAATGCCAAGGGCACACTTGCCTAAAAGAGGATTTTATGGAGAACACATGCAAGGTAAGAGCTCATATGGTGATCAAAAGAAGTGGTGTAAGGACACTCTCAAGGTGTCTCTGAAGAGTTTTAGTGTTGACTTGAGACATGGGAAATGCTGGTACAGGACCATCCAGCCTGGCATGCCCACATCAGAGAAGATGTAATCCATGTGCAAAGCAGAATCATACAAGCACAAAGGAAATGTGAGCTGTTTGAATCCAGAGCACCTTCCACTCTAACTCTTCTAATAAACCATTTGTGCCTGATCTGTGGTGGCACCTTCTACATTCATAATGGACTGACCAGCCACAGCCAAACACATTGTACCCTGACTAGAATATTGTGATGGCACTGGTCTGATTTGAAAACAAAAAATGAACAACAATACTACATATCTATCTATCTATCTATCTATCTATCTATCTATCTATCTATCTATCTATCTATATCTTTATATTTCTTTGCATCTTGTCTCCCTTTTTTAGATTGTAATTTCCTTGAAGTCATAAACTATCTTTTGCCTTTTTTATCTCCAGTGCTTAGTATAGTGCCTGAACTATAAATATTGATTGATTAATAACTAAATGTGACTCCCCCTAACTTTTACTTGTTAATTTGATTTTTGTAACCAAGTGTAAGATTTTACATATATCTCTATTGAATTTATTTATATTAAGACCAATGTACAAGATCAATGATTCTTAACTCTTTCATGCCATGGATCCCTGTGGCAGTCTGGCAAAACCAATTGATTTATTTTGAGATCCCTGTGGCAGTCTGGCAAAACCAATTGATTTATTTTGAAAATAATATTTTTAAATGCATAAAAATATATAGGATGACAGGAGAAGCCAATTGTATCAAAATGGTTATTTTTTTTCTCAAGGTTATAGACTCCAGGTTAAAAACATTTCCTTTAGACTTTAAAGATTTTGGAGGATTCTAATTCTGTTATTCCTCCTAATTATTTATCTTTAATAAGAATCATTTATAAGAATGGCATATCTTCCATTATTCAAGTCATTAATAAAAATGTTAAACAGCACAGACCAAGCACAGATCCTGAATATTCTATTGAGATAATTTACTAGATGCTACCTGCCATGTTCACATTAAATAGCTACCAACTGCTTTTTGAGTCTGGCTATGAAACTAATTGTGAGCCTATGTAATTGTATTATCATCTAATCTATATCTCTCCATCTAATCCATAAGAATAGAATAAGATAATTTGTCAGAAGACTTACTAAGATCTAGGTAAACTATGACCACAGAATTACCTTTATTACTACTTTAGCAATATTGTCAAAAAATAAATCAAGTTAGTCTGTCAAGAACTGCTCTTGAAGTCATGCTGACCCTTTGAAATGACCACTTCCCATTCCAGATGTTTGCTAGCTAGAGTTTTATTTTTCTTTTCTAGATTTTCCCCCCTAGGAATTGAAATCAACCTCATTGGCCTGTGATTAATGACTCTGTTCCCTTATTTTTTAAATTGAGACCTTTGTCATTCTCCAGTCTTGTACCACTTTTTTTTTTCCATTTTCTATGACCTTTCAGATATCATTGGCAGCAGCTCAGAAATTGCATTGGCCTGTTCTTTCAGACCCTGGGGACTGAAATGGGCTAGATAATTTTAATTGACCAAGGACAGCTAGGTGCTCTCCATCTGCCTCTTTATTTATCTTGAGAATCAACTTTCTTTTAGTGATTTGTGTTCTGTCATGCCTGGTAAAAAGTTCTTTCTTCTTGGCAGAGAATCAAGTAAAACAACAGCTGAAAATCTCTTTCCTCTGATGTCAATTTGAGACAAGATCATTGCCACAAAAAATTATAGAAAGCTTCCTCTTGATGATCTCAGGCTTTGTGTTCAATGTAGTTTATACAAGAAAATGGAAGAAACTGCAATACGTCAATTCAGGCTGTATAAAATTAGCACCTACTAAATACATAAAAAGAAATGGTCAGGTAGCTAGAATTATACAAGAGAATCTTGTGCTCTTTTCACGAAAAGTCAGGTGACAATTTTCCATACTATAAATATAGACCTCAGAATATTCTGTAGAGTACCCCCAGTAAAATGTACCAGAAACAGACCATTACCACAGACTAAACAGTTGGCCACATTTGCCTGGAAAAACACTGATCTAAAAAAACTTAAGGTCAGTGTTTTAAAGATGTTGCCATAGCAATTATTCTTAATGTCCAAGCTACATGGCATATTTTTTTTTAACAATTGGCTACAGACACCTAGCTGAAGAGATTAAAACCATGTTGCAATAGGACAAAATGGAACATCATCCTGTTTTTCTCACCCTTATTCTGCACCTGGCTGAACTACTTTTGAATTTCTCTGACTTTTCCACCATACCCCAAGTAGTTCTTTCTTGGGATAATAACCCTGTAAGATCTCATCAGCTTTATTACTCTATTCCAAAACTACCTTCTGCTTCTCTGATTACAAGATGTTCCATGAACTCTACACCTCCCTTTAAGGAGAGCTCAGTTCAAATCCCATTTCCCAGATGACTGCACTATTCTGAGACTTCTTGGCTTTTCTACCATACCTGTATTTCAGTTACCTTCTCCCTTGTCCAGCCCCACACCACTTTACAGCTTCCTTTTGGGGTTTGTCTACCCCTTGTTATATTGTAAGCTCCTTGAGAGGAGACACATCTTTTTTCATATTTGTATCCCCACTTTTTACCACATAGTAAGTACTTAATGCTTATTAATAAGAAAATTGCATGGAAGATACTTTTAGTGAACCTACAGCAAATGAATTTGTGTCCTAATAGTTATTTTTTAAAAGTAGCTGTTTCATTATCAATATAATAGGTCAAAGAAAATTAAAGGTAATATATGAACTTATCTCAGGACCATTTCTACCTAAACTTCAGTGAAAAATACTAGAAGAATAAGATGAAAATATTGATAATAATGATTTTGTACCTTGAAGTTTGAAATGTGCTTTATGTATGTTATCTTGTTTGAGTCAGTTCTCAAGTCTTAAGGAGCTACTTTAGCTTTGATTTACCATTTGAAGTAGTTTAAGTGGCCTCTGTGTGTGTGTGTGTTTAGTGTGCTTCACCTTGAGACATTTCCTGTGAAATAAATGTAACTATTCCCTCAGTGAAAATGTTAACACTCCTCTGTCTTTGTAAAATGGAGTGATTACCTTTGGTCCAGCACCACTTAATGGTCAGTGAAAGTGGATCATTATCACAGAGGTCATAAAAAAGATTATTGGTAGAGAAAAAGGAATGGGGAGGGACTGGCAGAAGTGCCTTCGTAAAAATGGCAAAACCTCAAATTAATTCTCTTTTCTATGTCAGCAAGACGAACATTATTGGGGTCAAAGTGATCCATAAGTAGTTTTGTTAGTTATGGGTTTGTCCCCTCCCATAAGTATCCCTAAGATTTTCAAGCTAAGGGAATTACAATTGAATTCTCCCATTGACTGCTTTTACAAAGCCTTCAGCAGCCTGAATTAAACAACTCAAGTACATACAGAGAACGTTTCATGTCATCCTAGCAGTTATTGTTAGGATTCAAGTGAGGTACAAAATCTCTTATGTGACTGACAAAAAATTATTTTTTCAGTTATAGAATTAGACCTTATAAATTTTCCAAAACTTCACAAAAGGTTTCTTTGCTTTTTTTTGTTTTGTTTTCATTTTCATTATTTTTTTAAGATTGTATGTTTTATGTTAATTGAACCAACATGGTAAAGTTTGTTGAATTCTCTCATCCTCAGGATAAGAGCAAAACTTCTGTATTGAATTTGAAAGTTCCATCCAATCAAAAATATTTCAGTTTTATCTTTTATGTTCAAGTAGAAAGTTGCAAGATATATTCAATATACTTATAACTGTTAGTGGCACATGTAAAGGAAATCAACATTTTTTTTAATTTACTCAGGTTGATTTTGTTAGAAACAATTATAGTGTCAGAGGAACTCAAATTGGCTCATGGATATAGTTGAAATCTTAAAGTTCCACACTCAATTTGGGTCAAAGAAGAAAAGTATATATGTAGGGTCTGTACCGTGATAAACACTGGTTTACGAATGACAAACTGGTCAATATTTGTGAGTGAATTTGGCATTATATTATATGTGAAATGCATCATGGTGAACAGGCAAAAGGGAGCCACTAATGGAATAACCTAGCTGCCACTAGAGGCAACATGAGAGCAAGAGAGAACTGTTACCATTAGTATGCCTCACCTTGTACTTAATGGTCATTTTTTTTAATTTTCTCTGGAAATCAAGCTGCTATCTCCCTGATATTATGGTCCTTGGCTATGGTAGATTGAGATATCTGCCGTAGTAGGACCATGTACATGGTAATATGTGTGTGTGTGTGTGTGTGTGTGTGTGTGTGTGTGTGTGTGTGTAGTACTTATACTGAACAGAGTACTGGACTGAGTCAGAAGAACTGAGTTGTGATCCCATCTCACACTCACTGTGTAACCCTGAGCCATTCATTTAACTCCTCTAAGTTTCCTTTTTCTCATGTTTACATCACAGGCATACTGCCATGACCTAGGGGACCCCATAAGGGCTTTCAATTCACATGGAGCTTGGATTCATCCTAGGCAGACTGATTTGACAATATATTTCTTAATACTACTAGTTAATGTTTGGTTTAGACTGTGGGCATAGGTAAAAATTAGATTTGTTTGCTCTATGACTTGACTATCAAAGACAAACCTTGCTGGTAGGAACCCTGCTTTCTCCAAAGTAGGACAATCACTGAATTATAATAGCAAAGATCCAGAATAGAATGATGTATGAAACAATGAGAAATAAATTCAACTCTCATTGGGACCCAACTTATCAATTCTGTCTCCAACTGGCAAAAGTCTGCCCCTTTCTCAAGACCGAAATGTAAAATTTTCAGTTGACTAAATCTTTAAGTGATATTTCCTATCCACAGGACAGGATTACCTTAAATCATCAGTTCTCAATGTGACTTTTGGAGGTCCTTGGAGGTCAATACAAACCTATCAGAAGGTTCATGATATTGAAATTATTTTCATAATAATACTAAGAAGTTTTAATTTATGGAACATTGTTATACTTTTGGAGGAGTTGTGAGCTAACTGGTCCAACAATTCTGGAGTACTATTTGGGACAATACCCAAAGGACTATGAAATTATGCAAAATTTTTGACCTAGTAATGCCATTATTGGGTCAATACCCCAAAAAGATAAAAGAAAAAGGGAAAGGAACTCTATATACCAAAAAAAATTGGATTGGATCTTTTTTGGATGGCAAGAAATTGAAAATTGAGGAGATACCCATCTGCTGGGGAATAGTGAAACAAGTTGTGATACATGACTGGTGGAAAATTATTGTGCTATAAGAAATAAAGAGCGGGATGGTTTCAGAAAAGCCTGGGAAGACTTCTATAAACTGATTCAAAGTGAAGTGAACAGAGCATAGTAATAGCAATATTGTACAAATGTGAATGTCTTAGCTATTCTGATCAATATAGTTATCCAAGACAATTCTGAAGGACTCATCATGAAAAAATGCTGTCTATTTCCAGAGAGAGAACTGATGGAATTGTATAAATTAGAGCATGATTTTTTTCACTTTTTTATTTTTCTTGCTTTTTTGCAACATGGAAAATATGGTAACATATTTTGCATGATTTCAGATATCTAATTCCTTGCCTTACCAATGGGTAGGGGACAGGTGAGGAGGGAGAGAATTCAAAATTCAAAAATGTTAAAATATAATGTCAAAAATAAATAATATATTTTAAAAAGAGTTTTAACATATGATATAGTAAGTATGATTCTTTTGTTTGTTCCATGTAAACAGAAGCGTTTCAGTTGAGAATCCTAACTAATTCTTAAGATTTAAAAGGGATCCTGAGACCTGATAATCACTGTCTTATACGTTTAGGTCTAAAAAAAATAGCCTATATCTGCTCAGATAAATAACCAACAAAAATAAGTGTTTACCTCTGGCATTCATAATTTAACCTCCAAACCTTGAATAACATCTGAACACACATTGAATATTCCAATATTTTATCTTTTCAAATATTTTGGCTTTGAATTTTCTTTTTAATTTTTAGCATTCTATATTATGAAAATGCAACAATAGTGGTTTACCACAAAATAAGAGAAGAGTTGGGCTCTGGATGAAAAGGTATATAGAGAGGAAGGAAAGAGTAATACCAATCTAACTCAATTCAATTAAAGTATGTGTTGAGGAATATGACCGACATATCTCATAAATTTTTGGAAATCATTCTCAATGTTTTCCAAAAGATAAAATAAAAATTCCTATAGGAAAATGAACATTCTGCATAAAAAAATACAAGAGTACATAATGAGACCTTGGTTACCCTTCAAGAAGAAAATTAAGAATCACAGGGTCATAGATTTAGAGTTAGGAGGGACTTTAGAGACAATTGACTCCAGTTCTGTCATTTTACAGATAAGGAAACTGAGGCAAAGAACGGTTAAGTGACTAGACAAGGGGTTTGGAACCTTTAGCCTAGAGATGACATATGGTACTCTAGGTCCTCAAGTGTGACCATTTGAATTCAAAGTGAAGTTGAGGACCCTACTTGAGGACCTAGAGGGTCCCATGTGGCCTCGAGGCTACAGGTTCCCTGCCCCTGTCCTTGTCCAATGCAACACAGCTAATAACTGTCTGAGTTAGGATACAAACCCAGGTCTTCCTCAGACATTTATTAGTTTTTACCCTTGGCAGATGATTCGATCTCTCTCAACATCTGTTTTCTTATCTGGAAAATAGGAATAATAATAGCACCTCCCTCAGAGTTAATGTAAAGAACAAATAAGATAATTTATGTAAAGTGCTTTCCAAATCTTAAAGTATGGCATAAATGCTAATTTTTATTATTATTACTCCTTGCTCTAAGTTCAAAATTGTATCCATTATGCCACCTAGCTCCTTTGGATCAAATTAACTAGAATATAAACTCCTTGAGGATAAGGGGATATATATACATAAATATATACATATATAATATGTGCTTGTGTATATATATATACACATATACATACATGTATGTGAGTATATATGTATCTCTCTCTATATATATATCTGTGCCTATATACATTTATGTTCATATTTCTCGTAGTACCTACTATAGTTCTAGAGGCACATTGTAGATATTGGCTGATTGATTAACTAAAAATTTAAGAAATTGATTTGACATGTTGGTAGAGCCAAAAGAAAAGACATTTTACCTAAAAAATCTGAGAGTTGAATGGTTCATAGATAGACTACTGTCTTCAAAAAAACAAAAATCTAAATCATTAAGGTCAATTATTGTTTTTTTTTTCTCCCCTTCTTAAAAATATCCAAGGATAGAGGAAACCGTATAATCTCTTCTGGTAGCTCAAAGAACATTCTAAAGTTCTTATCAAGAAAAGAAAAAAAGGGTCAACTAAGGCTTGGAATCATCTGGAAGATAAACATGAGTCAAATGTTATTTTACCTTTGCACAAGATTATATGACCTTGGCATATTCTATCAATGCGTATTTTGGTGGTAGGCAACTAAAAATATCTAAAGAAGGGAGAGACATGAATGGACAATGTGCTCATAGTCTAGGAAGCCATAATTTGATTGGTGATCTATGCAGTCAATAAATATGGAATCTCTCACCAAATTCTAGAATTTTAGTAATAAGTTTGTTGTTGAGTCATTTCAGTCATTTTCAAGTCTTTGTGACCCCATTTGGAATTTTTTTGGCAAAATATTGGAATGGTTTGCCATTTCCTTCTATGGTTCATTTTACAGATGAGGAAACTGAAGCGAACTGGGTTAAGTGACTTGCCCAGGGTCATGCAGCTAGTGTTTGATACTTTATTGAATTCAGGAAGATGAGTTTTCCCAATTCCAAGCTCAGTGCTCTATCCATTGTGCTGCCTAATTGCCCCTCTTAGTAGTAAGAATGACCTCTTAAAATCTGAAGATAAAGGGGGCAGCTAGGTGGCACAGTGAATAGAGCACTAGCCCTGGGGAGGACTTGAGTTCAAATCTGACCTCAGACACAACACACGCACACACATACAAAACTAGCCTGTGACCTTGGGCAAGTCACTTAATCCCAATTGCCCCTCCAAAAAGCAAAAAAAATTTTTTTTTAAATATGAAGAAAATGCTGAGCATCAAGAAAACTATAGCATAGGCTAAATATAAAATTAGGTGACACAATTGTTCAGATGAATTCATGAGAAATTCTTATTAATGCAGTAAACTATTTGAAGTTCATGCTTAACATTTTGAATTTAACATTGAAGGCAATCATTCGCCACTATCAAAATGTTTTTCAATTATTATGTAACAGCAACATTTTAAATATTCTACATTACATAAAACCTGGATTCAAATGTGTATGTTCTATATTTGAATAACACTTTTATTTTTTTTTGGAGGGGGGAAGGCAAGGCAATTAAGGTTAAGTGACTTGCTTTAGGTCACACAGCTAGCAAGTGTGTCAGGTGTCTGAGGCCAGATTTGAACTCAGGTCCTCCTGACTCCAGAGCAGGTGCTCTATTCAATATACCACCTAGATGCCCCTTGAATAGCACTTCTGATGATTTGAAATAACTATTGAATACACAGATCAGGAGTTGGACAGTGGGGGAAAATAGCAAATGCATATAGGCATTGTTGCTGTACAGTTGTTTCAGTCAGACTCTTTGTGACCCCAAATGGGTTTCTTGACAGAGATACTAAAATAGTTTGTCATTTCCTTTTCACTATCATTTACAGATGAGGAAACTGAGGTAAATATGGTTAAATTACTTGCCCAAGATCACACAGCTATTAAGTATCTGAGGCCAGATTTGAATTCAACAAGATGAGTTTTCCTGATTCCAGGCCCAAACACTATCCACTGTGCCAAATATCATAAATAATATGTTACTGAATATTTGATTCATGGATAATGGTTTCAAATGAACTTTCAATATACATTATTTTATTTAAGAAATGTGGGCTGTTATTTTTAGAGATTCTTAACCCAGGTAATCATAGATTTGGAAGATAATTGCAGATCAATATGTCTTCTGAGATGCAAATATCTCAACCACCCAGAATAGATATTTCCCCATATTTTTAATTTTTTTCCTTCTTAAAGGTATCTACTGATGAAAAGCCCACGAAATCACTGAATAGTTCATTACAATATTTTATCACCCTGATAATACAAATGTTCTTACACCCAATTGAAATCTTTAATATAAGACCATTTCCTCTTGTTTTATCTTCCAAAGTCATGGAGGCTACTAGAACAATATCTTCCTCATAGAAATCATTCATATTCTTGAAGAAAAGAGGATGCTATAAAGATGTAAGGAAAGCTATTTTAGTATCTCTGATTCATCCCAAATTCCTTCAGCTCTTCTCCCCATCTCCAGCTTCCCTCCTACAGACATGCTGACAGATCTAATTACAGCCACATCAATATGTCTTTTAAAATTAATGAGAGTTTACTGTATGGCCATAAGCAATGACTCTAGATTGAGAGTAGTTTGAAAGGGGGCAAATGTGTTTGTACTGTCAAATTTTAATTAAGCCAATAAGCTTTTTGTAAATGCTTTTCAAACTACTCAAGTTAAACTAGGCACAATCCTTAATACCTTTAGTACATTTATCTTAAACTCTGATTACTTGGAGCATCCTTGTAATTTGTACATAGAATTTAGCTGTTAGTATACTAGAACACAGATGCTGTCACTTTTATTACTTTCTAATGAGTGAGAAAATAATATGCATCTTAATGCCTCAAGGTAATCAGTCCAATTTTATAATATCCCCATGATGAAATTTGATTGCCATCTGTAGTTAGATATGAAAGGAACAGGGTGAGCTTATATGATTTTTTTTAAGCAATTGGGGTTAAGTAACTTGCTCAAGGTTACATGTCCAGTTATTTCTGGGTGTGGTGCTAAGTATCTGAGCCTGGATTCGATCCCAGGTTATCCTGACACTGGGGCTGGTGCTCTTACTCACTGAGCCACCTAGCCACCCCTAAGCAATTGGGGTTAAGTAACTTGATCAAGGTTACACTGCCAGGTATTTCTGGGTGGGTGCTAAGTGTCTGAGCCCAGATTCGATCCCAGGTCATCCTGACTCTGGGGCCGGTGCTCTTACTCTCTGTGCTACCTGGCCGCCCCTATATGATTTTTTTTAAAGATAAAGAATAAAAATATTTAGCCCCAAATCTTTTAGTATGGATCATTGATTGTTCTTTAGTGGTAACCCAATGAAAGTTATGCAAAATAATATAAGTATAATGAGGAAAGCAATTTATACAATGACTGTAAAAACATAAATGTAAATAACAAGAGTAAAATCATTGAAATTATATGCTATGTAACTACAAAGACCACACCTGGCCCCAAAGAAGATGTGAAAAGGTATATACCTCACTCCCTTTTCTTTACCAAGGTAGAAGACTATGAGTTTATGATTCAATATATAGTACCTGACTTTTATCTAAGTAGTTTTGCTAAAGTCTTTCATTTATTTCCTCTTTTTTCATTCTTTGTTATAAGGTTTGACTGTTTGGGTAGAGTAGAAGAGCTGTTTGAGGAAAGTTGACAAAATCACAAAAACATCAAGCAAATTGCATTTTACAAAGTGTTCATGATATAAAAACATGGGGACTTCTGATATATCTTTGACCTCTCTCCTTTCTTTTTCCTGAACCATGTTCCCCTATGTATTTATCTTCATCCTCACATTTTCTCATCTGCTCTTAAAATGAGCCCAACATTTAGTAAATCTTATTATTTAATTTATGTTGCTCTTTAAATACTTTCACTAACATTCTACTCTGAGACCTCATAAAGGGATGAAGGATGGGGAAACATAGAAAGTTAAATTAAGTACAGCTTCTAGTAATTCTGCAAAGCTCAAAAGATTTTTTCTGGTCCCAGTGACAGTCTACATATCTGTAACCTGAAGACGAACCTTGCTAAATTCGGAAGGGCTCATCACCAAAAAGTTGGAAAACAGATGATAGATATATACACACATACATTTACATGAGTACATATACATATGTAGAAACACATAAACCTTCATGCATTTATAAACATACATATACAGTTATGTTTATATATGTATTCACTCATTTATGTGTATACATTTGTATATAGATACATGAATGTGTATGTGCATTTATATGCATGAATGTGTATGTGTATACGCATACTCAGATACATGTGAATGCACACACATACACTTATACATATATAATAGCAACTGACAAAGGTGTTCTAATCCAATCAGGGTGATATTCACAACTTTCACATAGTGATTTGAATAAGAATTAAATTTGTACATGGACTGTATATTAGCAAAAAGTTACAGGATATCTAGGAAAGTACCTCAGGATCTTTGAAGATGTATTTCAAACAAACAACAGGAATAATGTTACCTTTTCCATAATTGCCGTTTTGCTTTTTCTCATGACCCAAAGTTCATGTTGCATAAGAAACAATAGAAAATTCAAATTTAGTTGTATGGTGTGTTTTGCCAAAATCTTTAACACGGTATATTTCCAAGTTGTATGTTTGTCAGAGGTAGCATGATTTGTTAGAGAGTAAGCCAACTTCAGAGCCAGGGAGACCTGAGTTCAAGTGTACCTTCTGGCTCATACTGCCTGCCTGTGTAATTCAAACAAATCAATTCATCTTTTTAAGACCTAGAAAATTTTCTAAAACTCTAAGTTGCAAATTAGTTGCCTATGTATAAAAATAAAATCCTTTCTTCCTTAGAAATTCCCTGAACTGAGGCAGAGGCAGGGCGGGAAGGTGCGGTGCATCTGGCAGAGGCAGAGGCAGTCCGGGAAGGTGCAGTGCAGCCAGCAGAAGCAGAGGCAGGCTCATAAGGGGCCTGATGAACTTGGAGGGCAAGTCTTTCCACCAACCACAAGGTACATTACCAGGCCTATCACCAAAGGGCTGGGACTGGAAAGAGCAAGGTAAGAAGCAAATACAGGGGCCCCTGTCCTGGACAGCAAACACTCCTGGGGCTACCACTTCATAGCCCAGAAATTTTAAAAAAAGCCCCTTATAGGACCTCCAAAGACCAGGATGACAGAGTGAACCTCACTTGCTGCAAACCCCCCCCCCCCGACCCTGAAAACATAGTAAATCTTTCCCCAGGGCAAATCCCTCTACAGTAAAGACTTGGGATCCTAGAGGAAGGGCATGGCTAGGACCCTGTCTCAAAATGGGTAGAAAGCAGAATACAAAGACAAAGACTCTGGAGTCCTATTATCCTCAGAGGGATGAACCAACCTCAGAGGGAGACAATGTGGACTCCACACCCAAAGCTGAAAATTCAACAGGGAATGGATCCCAAACACAGAAGGCTCTCCTAGATGAGATCAAAAGGAACTTTGAAAACAAAATGAGAGATAGAAGACAAAATGAATAATTCTCTCAAAACCAAAATAGCAGAATTAGAAAAAAACATTGTAATGAGGAAAACATTTCTCTAAAAAGAAAAGTGTATGATATGGAAAAGGAGCTCCAAAATAAACCAAGGAAAATGGTTTGCTAAAAACTAGAATTAACCAATTGGGAACAAATAACTCTATGAGGAACCAAGAATTAGTCAAGCAAAACAACAAAATGAAAAATTAGAAAAAGAGTTAAAATACCTCAAAGAAAAAATAACTGACCTGGAAAACAGATCCAGGAGAGATAATCTGAGAATCCTAGTCCTACCAGAAAATCATGATGAAAAAATGAGCCTGTACAACATTCTCCAAGAGCTCGTTAAAGAAAACTGCCCTGAGATACTAGAACCTCAGGGTAAAATAGAAATCGAGAGAATCCACCAGACACCTGCTGAAAGAGATACCAAATTGAAAAGTCCTCGAAATGTTGTGGCCAAACTCCAGAACTACCAGATAAAAGAGAAAATACTTCAAGTGGCCAGAAAGAAACAATTCAAATATGGAGGGTCCACAATGAGGATTGCACAGGATTTGGCAGCCTATACACTGAAAGATCGGAAGCAGTGGAATACAATTTTCTGGAAGGCAAAAGATCTCGGATTACATCCAAGGATCACATACCCAACGAGACTGAGCATATTATTCCAGGCAAAGAGGTGGTCATTCAACAATATAACAGAGTTCCAGACCTTCCTGATAAAAAAGCCAGAACTCAATGGAAAATTCAACCTCCAATTACAAGATGCAACAGTGACTTAGAAAGGTGAACAAGGAGAATACACACACACCCTGCTATTTGATAAGAGCAAACTGATTATAGACAATTAGAGGGTATGGTATAAAATACACAAAATGATGATTTAAAAAAATCTTATTAAGGGCTACAAAGGGACTGCAATGGAAGAAAGGGAATGGATGAAGTGGAAAAGGGTAAATTATGCCACACATAGAGGCATAAAAACTGTATAGCAGAGGAAAAAAAGGGAAGGAGTTGGGAAGCATATGAGCTTTTCCCTCATTGGTTCTGGTACAAGGAGGGAATAACAACCAGTTAAGCATATGACTCTATGGAGAAGAAATGCAAAAAGTATCATTTTAGAGGCAAAGAGTAGAGGGAGAGGAGCTTCACATGAGATTTGTTCCTGTCACTCTTGGTGCAAAGAAGAAATAACATACTTCATTAAGTATCAAAATATCCTACAGTGAGTAGGAGGGGGAAAAAGTTATGAAAGGGGGGTGGGAGTGGTTTGTAGGGAGGGAAGGAGTAAGGGGAAAAGGGAGGAAAAGGGAGGGGACTAATAAGGGAACACTGAGGGAGGTGGTGGACAAAAGGAAAACTATTAAGGGGGGGAAAGGGACAAGGGAGGGAAACTATGAACATTAACATGGGTGGGAATAGGATGGAGGGAAGGAAACAGATAACAATCATAACTGTAAATGTGAATGGAATGAAATCTCCCATAAAACAGAGATGGATAGCAGAATGGATTAGAAATCATAATCCTACAATATGCTGTTTACAAGAAACACATCTGCAACAGATAGATACACACAGGGTAAAGGTAAAAGGTTGGAGTAAAATATATCATGCCTCAGCTAAAGTAAAAAAAGAAGGGGTAGCAATCCTTATCTCAGAAAAAGCAAAAATTGACCTAATTAAAAGAGATAAGGGTGGAAACTGTATCCTGTAAAAAGGCATCATCGAGAATGAAGCAATATCTTTACTTAACATATATGCACCAAGTAGTGTAGCATCCAAATTCCTAGAAGGGAAGGTAAAGTAATTAGAGGAAGAAATAGACAGCAAAACTATACTAGTGGGAGACCTTAATCTCCCCCTCTCTGAACTTGATAAATGCAACCACAAAATAAACAAGAAAGAAGTTAAGGAGGTGAACAGGATTTTAGAGAGGATAGGTATGATAGACCTCTGGAGAAAATTGAATGGGATAAAAAGGAATAAACTTTCTTCTCCGTAGTTCATGGCATATACTCAAAAACTGACCATGTTCTAGGGCATAAAAACCTTACAATTCTATGCAGTAAGACAGGAATATTAAATGCATCCTTCTCAGACCATGATGCAATAAAAATTATATGCAATAAAGGGCCAGGGAAAGACAGACTAAAAACTAATTGGAAATTAAACAATGTAATCATAAAGAATGAGTGGGTCAAACAAGAAATTATAGAAACAATCAGTAATTTCATTCAAGAGAATGATAATAATGAGACAAACATACCAAAATTTGTGGGTTATATTAAAGGCAGTTCTTAGAGGAAGTCTTATATCCCTGAGTGCATACATGATTGAATTAGAGAAAAGGGAGCTCAACGAATTGGGCATGCAATTAAAAAACCTAGAAAAATAACAAATTCAAAACCCCCAATTAAATACTAAATTAGAAATATTGAAAACAAAAGGAGAGATTAATAAAATTAAAATTAAGAAAACTACTGAATTAATAAATAAAACCAAGAACTGGTTTTATGAAAAAACCAACAAAATTGATAGACCTTTAGTCAATATGTTAAAAAAAAAAAAGAAAGAAGAAAACCAAATTATGAGTATCAAAAATGAAAAGGGTGAATCTACCTCCAAAGAAGAGGAAATCAAAACAATAATTAGGAATTTTTTTCCCAATTGAATACACATAAATTTGACAATCTTGGGGAAATGGGTGAATATTTACAAACATATAAGTTGCTCAGATTAACTGAAGAGGAAGTAAATTACTTAAATAATCCCATCTCAGAAAAAGAAATTGAATAAGCCATCAGTCAACTCCCTAGGAAAAAATCTCCAGAGCCAGATGGATTCACTAGTGAATTCTATTAAACATTTAAAGAACAATTGATTCCAAGACTCTAAAACTATTTGGGAAAATTAGTGAAGAAGGAGTCCTACGAAATTCTTTTTATAACACAAATATCATACTGATACCTAAATCAGGAAGAGATAAAACAGAGAAAGAAAATTATAGACCAATCTCCCTCATGAACATAGATGCCAAAATTCTAAATAAAATACTAGCAAAAAGACTACAGCAACTTATCTCAAGAATAATACACTTTGATCAGGTAGGATTTATTCCAGGAATGCAAGGATGTTTTAATATTAGGATAACCATCAGTATAATTTATCATATCAACAATAAAACTCGCAGAAACCACATGATCATCTCAACAGATGCAGAAAAAGCTTTTGACAAAATACAACATCCATTCCTATTAAAAATACTAGAAAGTATAGGAATAAATGGAGCCTTCCTTAAAATAATAGGTAGCATCTATTTAAAGCCATCAGCAAGTAGTATATGTAATAGGGAGAAGCTAGAAGCAGTTCCCATAAGATCAGTGGTGAAACAAGGGTGTCCACTATCACCCCTCTTATTCAATCTGGTACTAGAAATGTTAGCAGTAGCAATTAGAGAAGAAAAAGAAATCAAAGGAATCAAATTAGGCAAAGAAGAGACCAAGCTATCACTCTTTGCAGATGGTATGATGATATTCTTAGATAATCCTAGAGAATCAAGTAAAAAACTACTTGAGACAATAAACAAATTTGGCAAAGTTGCAGGATATAAAATAAACCCACATAAGTCCTCGGCATTCCTAGATATTTCTAATGAAATTGAACAGCAAGAGATAGAAAGAGAAGTCCCATTTAAAGTTACTGTAGACATTATTAAATATTTGGGAATTTACCTGCCAAAATAAACCCAGGACCTATATGAGTATAACTACAAAACAGTTTTCACACAAATAAAGTCAGATCTAACTGATTGGAAAAGATGTCAATTGCTCATGGCTGGGTTGAGCTAATATAATAAAAATGACAATTTTACCTAAATTAAATTATATATTTGTGCCATACCAATTAATTTACCAAAAAGCTACTTTATAGAGCTAGAAAAAATAGTAACAAAATTCATTTGGAAGAATAAATGGTCCAGAATATCAAGGGAATTAATGAAAAGAAATGCTAGGGAAGGTGGACTAGCTATACCAGACTTCAATATGTATTATAAAGCAGTAGTCATCAAAACTACTTGGTACTGGCTGAGGAATAGAGGAGTGGATCAATGGAATAGATTAGGCACAGGAGATTCAGAAGTCAATGACTATAGTAATCTATTGTTTGATAAACCTCCAGACCCTGGTTTTGGGGATAAGAACTCACTATTTGACAAAAAGTGCTGGGAAAACTGGAATATAGTATGGCAGAAACTGGGCATGGACCATTATCTAACACCATATACCAAAATCAAGTCTAAATGGGTGCATGGTATAGGTATAAAGGTTGATACTGTAAGCAGTCTCCTAAAACAAGGAATAGTTTACCTATCAGACTTGTGGAGAGGGAAAGACTTTATGACTAAACAAGAATTGGAGAACATTATTAAATGTAAAATGGATAATTTTGATTGCATGAAATTGAAAAGATTCTGTACAAACAAAGCCAATGTAACCAAGATTAAGAGGGAGGTAGGAAATTGGGAAAAAATCTTTACAACTTATGCCTCTGACAAAGGAAACATTTCTAAAATATACAGAGAACTGAGTCAAATTTATAAGAATACAAGTCATTCCCCAATTGGTAAATGGTCAAAGGATATGAACAGGCAGTTTTCAGAGAAAGAAATTAAAGATATCTATAAGCACATGAAGAAATGCTCTAATTCACTATTGATTAGAGAAATGCAAATCAAAACAATTCTGAGGTACCACATCTCACCAGTCAGATTGGGTAAGATGACAAAACAGGAAAATGATAAATGCTGGAGAGGATGTGGGCAAGTTGGAACACTAATGCTTTGCTGGTGGAGTTGTGAACTGATCCAGCCTTTCTGGAGAACAATCTGGAATTATGCCCAAAGGGCTATAAATACTTTCATACAATTTGATTCAGCAATACCACTCCTAGGGTTATATCCCAAAGAGATCATAGAAATGGGAGAAAGACCTATATGTATAAAAATGTTTATAGCAGCTCTTTTTGTGGCGGCAAAGAATTGAAAATTAAGGTGGTACCCATCAATTGGGGAATGGCTGAACAAGTTATAGTATATGCATGTTATAGAATACTATTGTGCTATAAGAAATGAGGATCAGATGGTCTTCATATTTACCTGGAGAGGCTTATACAAACTGATGCTGAGTGAGAAAAGTAGAACCAGGAGAAATTTGTACACAATTACAGACAAAAAGTATGTGTGATGACCAACTTTGATAGGCTGGACTCTTCTCAGCAATGCAGTCATATAAGTCAATCCCAAAAGACTCATGATGGAGAGAAATATGTGCATCCAGAGAAAAAAATATAGAAAGAACTAAGTTTATATCCAGGTGGAAGCAAAATACCTGATCTTTTTCCTTCTCTTTTTTGTTTTTATGTCCTCTTTACCATTTTTCATTCCAGCTGGTACTTATAACATGACTAATATATAATGTGAAAGTATTTACAAGGTCCTATATTTGACTATATGCCGCCATGGCGGGGGGGGAGGAGAGAGAGGGTGACAAAATGTGAAACTCAAGGAATTGTGGAATTGAATCCTGTAAACTAACAAGAAACAAACAAATTATTTAAAAAAAGAAAAGAAAAAAAATAAAATCATGTTCAAATGCTTAAAAAAAAAAGAAAGAAATTTCCTGAACTTCTGATATCATTGAATAGTTTTTTGGGGGGGAAAATGTCTTTATCAAGTCAAATAACAGTATCAGCATTTTAGGTTAAGGATAAAATGAGGGATTACCAGATTCTGAGGTTTACCTAACATAATTTTGGTTTATACCAAACAAGACACAGTGGAGGCTTTGGAGGGGAAATCATTTTTGCAGACAGTAAGCAAATGCCAAGAAATTTACAAGGAAACTATATCTCAGCTCTGCTAAAAGGTTTGGAACCTTGTGACTTGGAGGATCCCAGATTCTTTAAGGAAAGCAGCCTCTGTCTTTCAGAATGGATTGCAAGCAGTCAGGGTGCTGAAACTGAGCTGTCAGATAAAATACTAATGGGAACCGAGGAGAATCTGCACATCCACTCCTAAAAAGCTATCATGGCACAAAACCAACTTCTAGGAGCCTGAGAGCAGTAACTTACCACCTCTCCCACGGAAATCAGATAAGAAGTATTCAAGTGCAAATGTATTCTGAAACTTGGTATCTATTGTCACATATAGAACACATCAGAACAATAAATACCAACCTTCAGTGCTCCAGGTTCAGAGGTACAAGGAGATGCCAAAAGGCGTTATTAAGTATCAAATGTTCTCTACACCAATACATCCTTGATTGTTTATTTTCCTGAATGTGTATTAAGGAAGACAACTTCCTAAAATAGTTTTCTCCCTGTTCCTTCCCCTCCCCCCTTACTCTCCACCAGCCCCCACCACAGTGGGAAGTTTACAAAGCAGTTAATATAATTCCAATATCATCAAACCTGATTTTCCATGTTACTGCACAATTTCATACAAATATCCTTTATGTTCACACTCCTACCTTAACTTGGACTCCACTCTTGGGTCCCCTGCCTCTCAAAGGTGAACTTTAATATTAAATTCTTTAAATTGAAGGGAATTAAACCCCTCCCCTCACAACTTTCTGGTTGTACAACCAGAATAAGATGGAAAAAGAAAGATTGGGATTGGGATTGGGCCTTGAGTTCAGTTTCGAATTTAATGGAATATAAGATCCTTGAGAACAAAAGATTTTTTTTTTGTCATCTTGTCAACTGCTAGGTTAAATCCTGGCATAGAAAGTAATTGATAAATTCTTCTTGAATTGAATTAAATATAAAGTTGATTTCACTGCTTTTATGAAGGAAAACAAATGATTAAGGAAATGGATATGTACTAAGTCAAGTGTGAAGCTTTGGGGGGAGTGCTAGCAACATATTGGGAGAGATGTGAGAAACATTTTAGGTGAGAGTAAACCTTTGACCAAGATTCTAGTTCCTCCTGTAAAGTGATATAATAATAATATAAGCATAATAATTCTGTAATTCATATTAACGCTTTGAATTTTGTAAACATAATAAATCAATAATTTCATGTAGTCCTCATGACAACTCTGTAAGGTAAATAATACAAGTATTATCACTATATTGCAAATTATGAAATTGAGGCTCCACTGTTGAACAAATGTTAAGTATCAGTGGTGGGACTTCAGTATGGAGCCTCTCCCAAATCCATATACACTGCTTTTCTCATCAGACAGCATTGCACTAGAAAGAACTACTATGAAATGATACAAACTAAGCTTCTGGCCTCTTCAGTATAGAAGAATCACGGGTTTCTGGTCTACTCCTGGTACTCTTTGAGAAGAGATTAGAGAAAAGGATAATATACACAGAATGACCTAGGATAAGAGGAATGCCTGACAACAAAAAGACAAAAGAAATGTTTGAAGGCATTTTTGTTTGTTTTGGGATTTTGTTTCTTTTTTTTGTTTGTTTTCAGGGGAAAAATAAGATCAAAATGACGCTTTAAGAAGATCAGTCTGGCATTAGAGTGCAGAATGGACTTAGGGAAGGGGGATTGCTGAAATATTACAAAAGTGAAGGAAGAGAGAATTTTGTTGTGGTGGTGATTGTTGTTGTTCAGTTGTTTCAGCCATGTCTGACTCTTTGTGGTCCTATTTGGTGTTTTCTTGGCAAAGATATTGGAGTTTTGCCATTTCCTCCACTATGTCATTTTACAGATGAGGAAACTGAGCAAACAAGGTTAAGTGTCTGAGGTCAGATTTCAACTCAGCAGGATTAATCTTCCTAACTCTAGGCCCAACTCCCCACCACACCACCTACAGGCCCCAAATTGTATTTGTCCTTTGTTCTTGAAGAGGATCATGATATCAGGGAGATGATGACATGACTTGCAGTTGACTTTGATTTGAGGGAGGGAGGGCTGTGCAAGGTCAAGAGCCTCACTTTTTCCTCCAGAGCCATCTGGGTCCATGCGCCAGATATTCATCAGGACTACTGGAGATGGCCAAGGATGCAGTAGGAGACCCTAGACCTTTTAGGTTAAGATCTTTTCAGGTTCTCACTTTGAGTGAGTAAGGAAGCTAGGTGGCACAGTGGATAGAGCCTTAGAATTGGGAAGACTCACTTTCCTGAATTCAAATCTTGCCTCGGAAAATTACTAGCTGTGTGACCCTGGGCAAGTCACTTAACCTTGTTTGCCTCAGTTCCTCATCTGTAAAATGAGCTAGAGAAGGAAATGATAAATCCAGCATATTGCAGTAGTGGGCTTGAATAGGGGCTTAAAGAATGGTAACAGTAAGAAAGAGAAGGCTGCTGATAAAGATTGTAAAGGAAAGGCTAATAAGATGTGACGACCTACCAGATATAAGGGAAGAAGTCAGTAAGGCCTGAGCAGTGGAGTGACAAGGAGGATACCATTAACAGAAAGATATAAGTAAGAAGGAGGCAGGCATAGCTCTTACAATCTATGTGCAGCTGCAACTATAGTTTGGGGGAAGGAGAAAATAATGGTTTCCATAATGTTATCTTTTGCATTCTGATTTATATTTTACTGTGAGAATGTGCAAGTTTCCCATTAGCACTTCATAAATTAAGCATTACTGCTGCCAATGTAATTAAAATATTGATTGCTTGGAGGAAGTAAAGATGACTGTCTGCTCAATTGGGTGGTAGTAGCCTTTCTTTTTTTCTTTTCTTTTTCCTTTCCTTTCCTTTTCATTTCACTTCTTTTTAATCTTGTCTAGACCTGTGATTTCATTCAGGTGGGAGAACCTCTAGTGTGGAAATGGCTTACTTCAGATTACACAGCCTGGGTGCAACTTAATCCCACACCCTCCTGACTCTAGATTTCTATGTCCTAGACAGCACTTGCTCTCTTGCAGTAGATTAGGAGACTAGTCAGTCACTTAGTAAGCATTTATTAAGCTCATACTGTGTTCCAGGCATTGTGCTAAGTACTGAGGATAAAAATAAACATTAAAGACAGTCTCTACTCTCACAGAGTTCATGATCTAATGAGTGCCCTGGGTAAATTTCTAAGACTACATAGGGTTGTTGAATCATTTATTCATTGATATCATTGATACAGCACTGTCAAGAACCTCTTTGACCTTCTAGTCCAATCTCTTCATTTTACAGTTGGGAATATTGAGCATGTTGTTAAATGATTTGCTCAAAGGCCACAAAGGAAGTGAGTGTGGATTTGAAGCAAGGTCCTTGAATTCAAGATCCATTTCATTTTCTCCTCTCATGTTAAAGAACTACAGAACTGCATGAGTAAGGGGAGTTTTGATAAAGGGAGTTCCTTATTTGTGGTTGAGTCATTTTTGAGTCACATCTAACTCTTCCAGACCCCATTTGGGGTTTGCCATTTCCTTCTCTAGCTCATTTTATGCATGAGGAACCTGAGTCCAAGTTGCCCAGGGTCACACAGTTAGTAAATGTCTGAGACCAGATTCAAACTCAGGAAGAGGAAGGAGTCTTACTAACTCCAGGCCAGGTACTCTATCTATTGTTCCACCTAGCTACCCTAGGGAGTTCCTTAAATCATTGAAATCATGTGTCTAGAACCAGGGGTGGGGAAGCTGTGGCCTCAAGACCACATATGGCCTTCTAAGTCCTCAGGTGTGGCCTTTTGCCCGAGTCCAAATTTACAGAACAAATCCTTTTGTTAAGGGAATTTGTTCAGTTAACTTTGGATTTAGTCAAAAAGGCCCCACTTGAGGACCTAGAGTGTCATAGGTTCACCATCTTTAGACTAAATAACAACAACAAATTGACAAATATACTAATTCTGACTGGCTATCCTTCGGTAACTATGAGTCAAACAGTCCCCAAAGTGCTTGAGACAAAACAACAACAACAAAATAAACCTGATTTTTCCTACACTCAAAGCTTGATGATTGGAGTATTTTCCACATTTCTTAGGATCATACTATATGCAGCCCATGATATTGCATAAATTACAACTATGATGGCAATTTTTGTCTTTCAAGTTAATTTCTGTAGCAGGAGTGGTGCTGTGAAATAGATGCATATATTAGCTGGTTTCTGGGGAACATGCCATCAGAACTTTTGCTAAAGAACATGCATGACCCAAAAGTTCTTGGTTGGTCCTTTGTCTTTATAACTAGTGTGCACCAAAGTAGATTGGTCATAGAGTCAAGAGGAACCTCTCCCTTTGGAGGTGATTCAAAAGCCTCACTTTCCCTCCTTTGAACATGTCATCAGGGAGGACATTCTAGACTTCCTTGGCCAAGGAGTGATGCTAATAAAAACTCAAGTAATGACTGTAGAACATGTGTTTCTCTAGATGGTCCAGAGATTGGACCACAAGTTTGTGATTGAGGCAATTCTGAGTAGTGGGTGTTTCCTATTGTTAAGGATAGTTACCTGAATTTGAAAGGACAAGAATTCCTGAATCAGTGCTGTCTGCTCAGTAAGGGGTCTATTTTTCAAAGGAGATGGCCACCCTAAAAATCAACCTAAATATGATTGGACTAAAGACCCATGCCTGGAAGGACAGAAGATCTGGTTTTGTGGGTTGCTGTGATAGAACAGATTTGTTAAGGGGGGTAGGGGAACACTTATTTAACAGCTGCCTTCATTTCCTGAGATAGTATCTTAGGTGTGATGGGTTATTTTTTGTTTCAACCTTTGTTAATGTACACTTATGTTACTGTGTTATAAGCATTTATTTTGGGGTGGAGGAAATAAAACTCTGTCCTATACCATATGTCTAATTTGCACATTCAATATTTTTTCTCCCCAAAGTGACCCTGCCAAGCTTCCTTTAGAGAGAAAATAAACATTAGACGCACCTAAACTTGGCTTTAGATATTTTCCTTGGAATGCTACTCCAAGATGGTTTTATAATGAGTCAGAAAGTATAAGAAAAAGCTTGACTCCTTTCTCTGGGGTCAGAGTGACCCCACAATGAATTCAGGCTTCATGTGAGATAAAGACTCCTATAGGAAAGAACACAAAAAAATCTCAAATTGTGTAGACTGTGTTGACTACAAATATGTTATATTTAATTTCAATTGGCACCTCATTGCTGCTAGCAATCCTTTTTCCCCAATTTATATTCTACCCCCCCATATGTCATAAAACTTCCCTTTCCTCCTCAAGAGAGAGTCATTCCTCTCTTTTCCCCCTTTCATTTTCCTCTCAAAAGAGGATCTTGCATGATGCACAACATTTAAAACCATCTGTCATGAGATCCTTCTCCACAGTCCTCTAAGTAAAATTCCCCTTAATTTTATGACTTATTTTCTTATATTGAAGGAAAAAGTTGACCCTCAGTTTACCAAGGCCAACCATTCTATTTATCACTTCTACTTGGTAACATCATCTCTTTTCTCCTCCCGGGGCTCCCCCATTCTATCTCTATAATCTCCAATCTCTTTTAATCCACTGCTTCCTTATCTGCTGCCTATAAACATGCCAGATCTACCCTATCCTAAAAATGAAACAAACAAAAAACTTCCTTACAAAACCCAGTCATCCCTTCAAGCTATCATCCAATATTGATACCCGTCTTCTTCAGAGCTAAATTCCTATAAAAAGTAATCTACATATATTTCCTTCATTTGTTCACTTCCCACTCATTTCTGTACTTCATAAAATTTGACTTCCTCTACCCCTTGTCTAGAAATTATCTCTTCCAGGTTACAAGTACCTTCAATGATCACATTCAGTGGAGTTTTATCATTCTCTCATCTTCGACAGTGAAATAGCTCCCAAGACTCTGACCATTCTTTCTCAGTCCCACTGCTGGATCAATATTAATACACAGGTCTATTCTGGGGCTTGGCCTCAGATCGCATTCTCTTTCTGCTCCGTAGTCTCTGTCTTGGTGATCTCATCAGCTTCCATGAGTTTCATTATTATCACTATGAAGATGACTACAAAATCTATGTGCTTAGGTCCTTCTCAGGTATGGTCCCATATCACCATCACCAGCTACCTCTTAGAAATCTCCAAATGGAGATCAGTAGGCATCTCAAATTCAAAACACCTAAAACAAAATTAATTTTTCCCCACAAGCCTTCTTCTTTTTCTAACCTTTCTATTTCTGTCAAGGACAACACCTTGCTTCCAAATACCCAATCTTTGAACCTAGGAATCTTCCTTGACTCTTCATATTCATTTCCAATCAGTTGCTGTGTCTTTTCTATGCCACATACATAATATTTCTCACATCTGTCCCGTTCTCTCCACTCACATGGCCACTACCATAGTTCAGGCCCTAATTACTTCTTGCTTGGGCTCTTGTAGTAACTCTGATACTTCCCTCGACTTCTAGGATCCCTTCTTTCTAATCTGTCATCAACAGAGCTACCAAATTGTTATTTCTATAGCACAGAACTTACTGTGTCATTCTCCTGCTTAAGAAGCTTCAGGGGTTGCCTATTATGATTAGGAAAACCTATAAGTCCCACTTCTTTTTGTCCTCCCTGAATCTTTATTTACTTCCTTCTCTTCCATTCCTTTCCCCCCACTCAACTATAACATATGTTCTTTATGTTTTTCCAAACATGGAAAATGCTCTTTGGGTTCTTTGCTAGCTATATCCTTTGTATTTCTCAGAAATAGAGATTGCAGGCTGGTGAGTGATGCTTTCCACTGGGAAACCTGTCTGAGCTGGATTTGTTGACATGACAACATAGAGAGTCAGAACTAATGGCTACTCATCCTGCCTGTGGATTATAAAGCCAGGAATGACCAAAGCAGCAGAAAATACACAATCAGAAAAACAAAGTACATGCATATGAAGATATGACAAACGAAAAGTACAGTAAAATGCTGCTAATTTGGAAATCACCGAGAAAAATATTTTTTGGCAGTTCTACCAACCTCTCCTAATGCTTGCTTTGTATTAGCTATGAAATTAGACCTTATTCTAAAGATATTCACATAATAGTGAAAACAAAGTTACAGAGGAGCATCTATCTTTTAAGACAGAAAATGTTACTTTTAAACAATTAGGCAATAGCTATTTACATGTGCAAAGTAAATGTGCTAATTGCATATGTCTTATATAAAGTAGGCAGTAGTAATAAAAGAGATCCTGAAAGTAATCCTTGGCAAAATTTTGTTAATAAGAAGTTCAAGTCTTTGGAATCACTTGAAAGCAATAAAGGAATATCTCTTAAAATAAATCTGAAAGTAAGAAAGGCACATTCCTTTTTTTTTTTCAAGTAGCAAATGCTAAGGTTTCAACTCAGATTGACAAAACTAACAGAAATGAGAATGGTCAGAAGTTTGATTGAATATGGGAAGATTAATGATCTGTTGGTGAAGATGCAAAGTAGTCCAACCACTCTGGCTATCAGTGAGAAATTATGCAATAAGTGTGACAAAACTTCCCATTCCCCCAGATGATCAAAGAAAGGAATGAAAATAGATGTAATATGAAATGTTAATAAGTGTGTTTTTGGTAGCAAAGAAAAAGTAATAATTATTGGGAAAATCATTAAAGAATTTATGTGAATAAAATAAAATAATATTATACAGTAATGTATATTTGGCAGCATTCAGAAATAAAATGGGAAGATTTGTATGAAATGATGCAAAATAAAATAATCAAGTTAATTATATCAACAATGACTACTTTATAGGTAAACTCTTTAAATGTCATTGGAGGGAGCCAAATTCTGAGGAATTTAAAAACAAAAAAAAATCAATGTATAGTTCCAGAGAACAGATAAAATATCCCTCCTTGGATGCCCATCAGTTGGGGAACAGCTGAACAAGCTATGGTAGATGAATTTAATGAGATACTCTTGTGCTATAAGAAATAATGAGCAGGCAGACTTTAGAGAAACCTGTAAAGACTTGAATGAACTGATACTGAGTGAATTGAGCATAACCAGGAGAACATTGTATACAATAGCAACCACAATGTGTGCTAACTTTCATAGACTTATGTCTTCTTAGCAATACAAGGATCTGAGACAACTCCAAAGTACTGATGATGAAAAATGCTGTCCATATCTAGAAAAATAACTGTGAAATATGAATGCAGATTGAAGTATATTATTTGCTCTCTCTCTTTTCTGTGTGTTTCTTTTTTCTCATGGTTTCTCCCAATGGTTTAATTATTTTTTACAAAATGACTAATGTGAAAATAGGTTCAATATGAATGTACATGTAGAGCCTATATCAAATTACATTCCATCCATGGAGGGAAGGGAAAGATGGGGAGAAAATGTTGAGATCAAAATCTTATGGAAGTGAATGTTGAAAACTAAATATAAATATAAATATATATATATATATATTTTTTTTTTAATGAAATTAATGTACCTCTCTCTTTTCAGCCAAGAAATTGGAGGATATTGTAAAGCCATGCACTAGCAACTTTCCATAAGAATAGTGTACACTCTAGTTCATAACTAATCAGAGCAAAACATTCACAGAGAATAGAGGTACATCATTCACAAAATTACAACTTATCACAGAAAATCAAAATATATCATTCAAAATAACTTATCACTGAAATGGCCACATAGTTTTCACTAAAGTGGTCACAATAATTTTCAACAAAGAACAATCATTTAGTAACTCAATAATTCAATCATCCTTAAGGAGGCTTTCCTCCTTAAGGGTCACAAAATACTATACTAAAAGTTCTCCAATCATTGGGCACACTAAGTTAAAAATCAGTCACTATTCAGTAATCAGTCCCTACTCAGTGACCTCTTAAGAGGTAGTGGAAAATGCACAGGTCATCCACCCCTAGGTCAGAGTAAAGCATAATCTTCCCAGTCAGTACACAGTATTGAAGTAAAGTCTTCTTTCTGCTTGACTTGAGGGTGGTTCTCAGTTTCCATGGTTCCTCTTCCATGGTCCCAGCTCCAACTCTCTCCTGGATTCAAAGGCAGGCAGCTCCCAGTTCCTTGTCCAACTCCTTGTCCAGTTCTTCATCCAGTTCCCATTCTGTATTGAAGTTTACAGTGTCCAGTCCACTTCAAGTCCTTCACAGTTCCTGTTTCTGGGAAGACAAAGCTTGACAGAGCCACAATAATATTCATGCACATTGCCGGCACCATCATCAATTCACTATCTGCCTGTGAAATCAACTCAGACCCACCAACAAGTTATGAGAACTCACCATAAATCATCAACATAGAAATCAACATTGACCTACAAACAAGGTCCAAGAGGTGAGCACAAATCATCAGTAAAATCCCAGGACCTCCAAAAACCCTCCTCCAGGACTTCTGTAAACATACAACCAGAAAATCCTCTTCCAGGGCTTCCAGTAAGGTCTCAGAGCTTCTGCACAAAGTATCACAAACAAACATCAGCACAGACAGAGCAGACAGAGTGCTGGGATACCACAAGTATTCTCCTTGACTCTGCCACCACAAGAGTCCTCCTATTATAGGCATTAGCTCCTCCCCAGGAGTTCACCACACATTCTGTTTCTTAACAGACTGAAACAAGGTGTGAAGCACTTTTGTGTTGCCATTACAGACATTAAGGATAGCAGTAAAGACACTAGGGGTTTTCACTTGTGTCCTGTATTTTATATTTTTGTTTTGCATTTCTTTTTATCTAAGACAGGTTTGATTTTGAAAGTAGAAGGATGATGAGGGAATCATAGAAATTATTACGATGTAAAATACAAGGAACCAATTAAGTTTTGCTTTGCTTTATTACATTATTCAAATTTCACTCAATTTGCTTTTTCTAGTTAGGGTGAATTATCTGGGGATCTCCTCTCCATACCACTAATTATAATTAAAATTTGTCTTAATTGATCAGATAGTGTTTATATCATTCAGTATGATTTTCCCAATGATGCTTTCCATCACAGATGAGTTTCTCTAGTCAGAATATATCTAATGTACAAAGTTCAGTTCTGGGCACAGAAATTTAGGGTGGACATTGACTAACTCAGGTGTATACACAGCAGAGTGACTAGGATGGTGAAAGGAACAGAAATCAAGGCAATTAAGAATTGGTTGAAGGACCTGACCCTGATTGGTTTGGAAAAGAGAAAACATGTGTTGGCCAGGATCTGATTGACCTAGAGGAGAACAGACATGGGTGGCAGAAAGCAGAGGATGAGACAGAATGGTGGTCTTCAGGTATCTGAAGGACAATCAGAATTGTTTTCTCTTTAGACCCAAAGGGTAGAAGTAAAAACAATAGATGAAAATTCCAGAAAGATTTTAGCTCGGTTCAAGAAAGAACTTCCTATCAATTCAAACTGTCCAAAATTAGAATGTGTTGCCTGTACATATAGTGAGTTTCTCAATACTGGAAGCTTTTAAGTGGAGGCTGATTGCCCATTTGTCAGGTATATTGGAGAGAGGAAACTTACCATATCCTGGCTGGTCTAAATAGACTTGAGGGTTCTTCCCAAAGCTAAGCTTATGTTACTCTGGAAGTAGCATAAAGCAACGTTATACTGGGGAAAAGGACAGAAGACTTTGTGTTCTAGGCTAAGGCATTCCTGTAGCTGGAGACAGTAGAAAGATATTGCATGATTTGCAATGATACATTGACAATGACACACGGCAAAATGACAATGAGAGAATTGCCCTTTATGTAGTCCTTTTATGTAGTACTTTCAAATGCTTTACAAATATTATCTCATTTGGTTCTTACCATAACCCTGGGAGGTAGGTGGTATTATTATTCACTTTGTATAGATGAGGAAATAGAAATTGAGAGAACTGGGCCAGGATTCAAGCATATATTCATATACATAATGTAACTTCTTATAAAAAATTATCTGTAATATATAGGACAGATTGAAGTGAGAAAGATAGGACAGGGATAATAATTTGTTATAGGAATGTAAATTTTTAAGATCATCTCTGCCCCTAGCCTTAAGTGCACCTGGAACCTGTGGTGGGAGGCTTGTTTTTCAGAAGATACTTTGTGGTTGGGCAGTGGGTCAAGAGGGTTGTGACATTCTCTGACCTAGGAGAAGGTTATATAAGCTCTGTTGTGAGGCTGTGTTTGGGGGCTCACTTTGAGAAGTGTTGTGTGATTTGACCACATGAAACTCTGGGCAGCTGTTGAGAGCATCCCGGCTTTGAAAAACCCAGATGTTGATGTTTCCCTCTCTGGTAATGGACTAGGTATGGATATAATGGTCAAGATAGTTGGAGGTCTGTCTGCTTGATATGTTTTTCTGTTTTCTTGTAACTTCTGTCTGTATACTCTGAAGTTCAGGGTGCTGACTTTTTCCCCTGAACAAGGTAAATGATATATTTGATTGATTAAAGCAAGATTGTTAACCCATTTTGAGTTGCTTTCCTTTGGAAAAGCAGATCTAAGAACTTGTGTTGGCAACAACCCTGGGGATGCTGGGGTGCTTGCCACTACACAGTTAGGTGGCCCTTGTAGTAAACCCACAGCAAGGTGGTGGTTTGAAAGTACTTGGCAATATTTATGATGCTTTTTTCCACTTTTAGCACAGGAGTAGTCTTCAGATGTACTTGAAATGTATCATAGGTGACCAGACAAGGCAGGGTATGGTACTATCATAATAACAACATCCCAGGCCAGCTCATGTCCAGTCTTCCTGGAAGTACATAGAAAGATGATGTCACTTTACTATTTTATGACCATCAAAGGCATATAGTATATAATTTACCTAAATGGTTACAGAATACTAGGGCTTTCCAGCAGGCTTTAATATCCTTCACCTTGATCCATGAAGAATGTGATTCTCAAGAATATCAAATGAAAGAGAGGAAGAAAAAAAGCACCCACTTCTATATGCCCACACATAAGTTTTGTCACCATTCTCTCCCCTTTTATATCTTCTTCCTTTAATGAGCAAACATTCTCCAACTACCACTGGCCCTGTCCCTGGAGCAAGTAATATTTTGAGAGATACAGAAGGATGTATGAGTATCAGTTACATAATTAAGCAGGCGACTTTCTTTTTTTTCTCTAAGTATAGGGCGAGCTGAAGGATAAATGCGTTCACAAGTTGGCTTGCATGGTAAATCTCACCTGGTTTTGCATTCCAAAGTAGAAAGTTAGATTTATGTTTGTGAAGCATGTTTACTATGAGAATAAATATGAAAATGCTAAACAGAGTTGGCTTGCCCTTCCCCCACCCCCCAATGCAAATAGGAAGGTATGACCTTTGTTTGCTTTGATACATACAAAGAAGAAATAGCTATCTAAATTTTTTTCTTTAAATTATGCAAAGTAAAATACAAAATGAGGGACTCGACCCACCACTTACAGTTGTAATGCAATTTTTACTGAAAAGAAGCTAATGGCTCTGGGATCCTAGATCACAAAGAATATTAACATAGTGCACCCATGGAAATGTAAAACCTGTAAATATTTGTTGTGTTTTCTTCCAGTGAAATAAATTTATTCCTCAATGTTTATGGACAATATTGGCACTTTATCTTAGTGCAAGGTCCCCTGTAGGAAAGCAGTACCTACCAGTTGAAACAAGTGCTGACTCAGAGGCTGAGGTTTATAAATAAATTAATCAGGCTGTTCTAACTTTATCAAGATGCTATTATACACTCACCATCTGAAATATCTATATTTAGATCAGTTTTCTGGGGAAAATTTATAAAACAGATCATTAAAAAATGACTTCTGATTGTTTACAAAGAAAAAGGTGATCACTAGGAGCTACCATGTATTCATATACTGAGCGACTTTGTATCCCATCCCTTCTACTTATTACAAACATGATTTTGGTCATTTAATCTTTTTGAGATTAAGCTTGCTCTATTGTAAAAAAAAATATCCTAGATCATGAATTTTTAATATACTACATATATGAGTGTTTGCGTGCATATGTGTGTGACAGCTATTCTCTTTGACTTTGGTGAAGCTTATGGGCCCTATCTCAGAATAGCATTTTTCAATTATGAATAAAATATAAAGAATTACAAAAAAAGACAATGACATTGAAATGTATTTATCATATGTTCAGGTTAAGGACTCCTGAACTAGATGATTTCTTAAGATCTGCTGTAGCATTAAAACCTGTAACCCTCTGTTGTTCTTTTGGAGAATGCCAAAGATAAGTTATATTTTGGATTCAGTGAGGCCATTGTCAACCTCTCCTGAAATAACCTTGTGGACAAGAGAAATATATGTGGCCTAGATTCTAGCAGTTATTTGGAATTACACTTACTTAAGCATGAATGCTCAAAGAGCAGTGAAAAACTGCATTTATTTCTACTGAGGGAAAGTATCCAGTGGCATTTTATAGGAATATGGCCTTTAACTAATTTTATTAACACTTTGATCAATGATTTAGATAAGAACATGGAAGAAATTCATATAAACATCTATGATGGATTTTAATTTGATAGATGACAGGCTTAAAATACAAATTGATATTAACTGGCTACAAGAACTTGAGACCAAAGAGAGGGATATTTAATTGGGATACTGTGAAGTTCTCTATTTATAATGAAGTACAGTTAGAGGAGATGTAGATTGACACTGGTTCATTTGAAAAAAAGACTTAAATTAAAAAAAATGAGCCCAACATACAAAAAGGGCCCCCCTTGCAAAAACAAAAAATTAAAAGCTTATATAAATATAGGCTTAATAAAAAGAAATATATCGGGAATATTATTATTCTACTCCACTCTGTAAAAGTTAGGCCTCCTATAGGATATTATGTTTATTTCTCATTATCACATTTTCAAAAACATTTACATAAAAGAATATTAAAAAAAAAAAAACATCAAAAAGATGGTGACCAGTATTATGAAAGGTCTGAAAACCATAATATAGGAGGAATTGGAGAAAGAGCTAGGAGCCTGGAAAAGAGAAGATTTAAGAAAGAAACAATCCTGTACAAATAATCAAAGACTTTCAAAATAAAAATCTATGCTCTGTTTGTCATGAGATCATAACTAAGATAACGTGAAAGGGAGGGATATCTAAGCTCAACATAAGAAACAACTTTCTTGTTAGAGACGTTCAGAAACAAAGTGCCTTGAAAAGGAATCTTTCCTAACACTGCAAATATTTCAACAGAGCCTTGTCACTTGCTAGGGATGTTCAACAAGATACTTTACACATTTTGTGGACAAGTGATTACTCCATTCCAGCAGTAATGTTTTATTTGTTAAAATGGATTGATTTGACATTATCATAGAATTATAAGTGTCAATGGCCTTAAAGGTCATTAAGTACAACCAGCTCATTTTACAGTTGAAGAAACTGAGTTACAGAAAGATTAATTGACTTTCCCAACATTAAACAGCTAGTTAAGTATCAAAAGTTGGATTTGAACTCCAGTCTTTTTCTTTTTAATAATTAAGTTCTTTATTTTTAGTTTTCACAATCACTTCCATAAGATTTTGAGAGGGGGGTTTAGGCGGTAAGGCAGGGCAGTTGGGGTTAAGTGACTTGCTCAAGGTCACACAGCTACAAGTGTCAAGTTCTGAGGCTGGATTTTAAGATCCAGATCCTCCTGACTCTAGGGTCAGTGTTCTATTCACTGTGCCACCTAGCTGCCCTGATTTTGAGTTTTGAATTTTCTCCCACACTCTTTCCTCCGCCCTACCCAAGATGGCATGAAATCTGATATAGGCTCTACTTTTACATTTGTATTAAACATATTTTCACATTAATCATGATGTAAAGAAGAATTAAAACTAATGCGAGGAATGACAAGAAAGAAGAAACAAAACAAGAAAAGTGAATAAGAGGAAATAGTATCCTACCATCTGCATTCACACTCCACAGCTCTTTGTCTAGAATTGAATAGAATTTTCCATCTGTAACAGGAATGGCAATTTGAAGATCTTCTCTGCCCCTTAATAGACTTAGTGGGGAGTTTGAAGCTTCCATGATGTGAAGATAAATTCTAACCCCTGATAGGCTGAATGTAGTCACATGGAGCCTGTGGTGGTAGGAGTTTGCTGAGGAGAAGTATATCCCACAGAGAAGCTGGGTCAGAGTGAGTCTGAAAGTTGGAGGCAGTTGCAGACATTTCAGGACAGAGCAGCTTAGAGAAAAAGTCAGATAGCTTGTGAGTAAATATTAAACATGAATTGGTTTGTGGGAAGGCTAAAGGATGCTGTGGCTCTCAGCATTATTATGGCCTTTGAATATGTTTGGTACTTCAGCTTGCTGGTTTTGGGATTCGTTTTTTTGGTGTTTAAATAAATCCTTCAACTTTATCTTTATTTGGAGAATCTGGCATATTTTGTGATAGAAGATCATTTGATAGTTATACTCACGGTCTCTATCATGATCATGGGTGCTGTAAATATTGCATTGGCACTACACCATCATGTGTCATTTGGATTTGTCTTAGATCTTTGCATTGATGAGAAGAATAAAGTCTATCAATAGTGCTTATCACACTATTTTGTTATTACTGTGCATGATGTTCCCCTGGTTCTGCTCATTTCACTCAGCATCAGACCATATAACTGTTTCCAAGTTTTTCTAAATTCTACCTGATAATCATTCTTCTAGCATGATAGTATTCCATTACATTCATGTACCACAATGTTCAGCCATTCCCCAATTGATGGACATCCCCTCAATTTAAAATTCTTTGCCATCACAAAAAGACCTGCTATACATATTTTTGTACATGTGAGACCTTTTCCTGTTTTCATTATCTTTTTGAAATACAGCCCTAGAGTTGGTATTGCTGGGTCAAAGGGTATGCACAATTTTATAGCCCTTTAGGTATAGTTCCACATTGCTCTCCAGATGGTTTTATCTCTTCACAACTCCACCAACAATGCACTAGCGTTCCAATTTTCTCACATTTCCAACATTTATCATTTTCCTCTTTTGTCATATTAGCCAATAGATGGGTGTGATGTGGTACCTCGGTGCCATTTTGATTTGCATTTCTCTAATCATTAGTGATTTAGAACATTTTTATAGGACTATAGATAGCTTTAATTTCTTCTTTTGAAAACTGCCTGTTCATATCCTTTGACCATTTATTAATTGGGAAATGAATGACTTGTATTCTTACAAATTTAACTTAGTTCTCTATATATTTTAGAAATGAGACCTTTATCAGAGACACTGGTTGTAAAAATTCTTTCCTAGTTTTCTGCTTCTGTTTTAATCTTGGTTACAGTGATTCTGCTTATGCAAATATTTTTAATTTAATGTAATCAAAATTATCCAGTTTGCATTTCATAATGTTCTCTATCTCTTGTTTGGTCATAGATTCTTCCCTTCTCCATAGATCTGACAGGGAAACTACTTCTTGCTTTTCTAATTTGCTTGTAATATGAGCTTTTATATATAAATCATGTATTTATTTTGACTTTATCTTAGTACAGGGTGTAAGATGTTGGTCTATGCCTAGTTGCTGGCTTTTTTTTTTCACTTTTCCTAGCAGTTTTGTTTTTTTTCATTAAATAGTGAGTTCTTATCCCAGAAACTGAAGTCTTTAGGTTTAACAAATAATAAATTAGTATACTCACTGACTACTGTGACTTGTGTACTTAATCTATTCCACTGATCCACCACTCATTTCTTAGTCAGTAACAAGTAATTTTGATGATTGCTGCTTTATAATATAATTTAAGATATGGTATGGCTAGGCCACCTTCCCTTGCATTTCTTTGCATTAATCCCCATGATATTCTTAAAATTTTGTTCTTGTAGATGAACTTAGTTATTTTGTTTTGTTTTAGGATCTATGAAATAATTTGTTGGAAGTTTGATGGTATAGCACTTAATAAATAATTTAATTTAGATAGATTTGTCATTTTTATTAATTTAGTTTGGCTTACTCGTGAGCAAATGGCATTTTTCCAATTATTTAGATCTGAATTTTTTTGTGTGAAAAGTGTTTTGTAATTGTGTTCATATAGTTCCTGGGTTTGTTTTAGCAGGTAGACTCACAGATATTTTATAATGCCTATAGTAACTTTAAACGGAATTATTCTTTCTATTTCTTGCTATTGGACTTTGTTAGCAATATATAGAAATGCTAATGATTTATGTGGGATTATTTTATATTCTGCAAAATATTTGCAAAATTGCTTTATTATTTCAAGTATTATTTTTTTACTTGATTCTCTAGGATTCTCTATGTATACTATCATATCATCTGCAAATAGTGATCACTCTGTTTCTATTTTGTCTATTCTAATTCCTTCAATTTCTTTTTCTTCTCTTATTACTAAAGCTAACATTTCTAGTGCCATACTGAGTAACTCAACTGATAATGTACATCCTTGTTTCAACCACAATCTTTTTGGAAATCTTTCTAGCTTATCCCCATTACATATAATGCTTCCTGATGGTTTTGGATAGATGCTACCTATCATTTTAAGGAAGACTCCATTTATTCCTATGCTGTCTAGCATTTTTCAAAGAAATGGGTGTTGTATTTTGTCAAATATTTTATCTACACCTAGTAAGATAATTATAAGGTTTCTGTTAATTGTGTTGCTGAAATGGTCAATTATGCTGAAAATTTTCCTAATATTGAAACAGCCCTGTATTCCTTCTATAAATCCTACCTAATCATAGTGTGCTATACTTAAAACAAGGGGGCTGTAAACTCTTTGCTAATATTTTATTTAAAAGTTCTGCATCACAAAATGGTGGAGTAGAAACAGGACTTCTGTGCTCTGGCACCCACCTCCTCCAATTCATGTAAAACATTACTCTAGACAAACTTTGGAGCTACAAAACCCACAAAATGACACAGAGAATATAACCTCCCTCTGAGGACAGCCGGCAGGCTGGCAGGAAGTGGCCAGCTCAGGGCTCTGGGAGCCGAGCATAGCCCTGCACTAACTGGAGGTTTTAGCCTCAGGGTGACCTGACCAGCCACCAGCTGGAAGGACTTCAGATCACCAGAAGCTGTGGCAGTTTTCAGAATCATCAACCTGACTAAGGACAAGGTGAGAAGTCAGTGCAGTGTGGACTTTATGAACCGGTAGTTTGGGAGAGCTTAATTAAAAATTAAAACACCATATGGCTGCTTCAGAGTTCCTGGTCTGCAGAGTGTAGGGGGACCAAGTGAGCATTCTGAGGGCTAATTGCTCTTGCTTTAACCTTCTTGGAGCTGGATTGCAGACTAGGGTGGAGGTCCTAGGGTGTGTGATCAGTGTGTCAGAGGGTGTGGAGGCTTCAGAGAGGGCACCCAACTGATAGCTTCAGCAGCTGAGAAAACCTCAGTGATTTTTTTTTCAAATTTTCAAAACTTCCCTTTCTGGTAGCAGTTCTACTGTGGCAAAAAGCTCAAAAGTCAAATAATTGAGTGGCCAAATGAGCGAGCAAGAGGAAGAAATTCAAACAGAGCAATCCAACTTTACACTCCTATTTTAGGGACAAAAAGGATCAAAGCATGGAACAGGAGGAAGGCAGCAAAGTCTGAAATCCTGCACCAAAAGCTTCCAAGAAAAATACGAGCTGGTTACAGGCCATAGAGGAGCTTAAAAAGGATTTTGAAAATCAAATAAGAGAAGTGGAGGTAAAATTGGGAAGAGAAATGAGAACAATGCAAGAAAATTATGAAAGGAGAGTCAACAACCTGACTGAAGAAAATAACACCTTAAAAAATAGACTAACTCAGATGGCAAAGGAGGCTCAAAAAGCCAATGAGGAGAAGAATAACTTAAGAAGCCAAATTTGCCAGATGGAAAAAGAATCTCAAAAGCTCACTGAAGAGAATCATTCCTTCAGAAGTAGATTGGAGCAAATGGAAACCATCTTGAGAAATCAAGATACTATTAAATAGAGACACACAAATCAAAAAGAAGAAAGCAATGTGAAATATATCATTGGGAAAACCACTAACCTTAGAAAGTAGATCCAGGAGAGACAATTTAAAACTTTTTGAACTACCTGAAAGCCATGATCAAAAAAAGAACATAGTAGAAATCTTCCTTCAAGAAATTCTCAAGGAAAATTTCCCTTATTCTTTGGAACCAGAGAACAAAATAGAGGTGGAAAGAATCTACTGATCACCTCTTGTAAAAGATTCCAAAAAGAAAACTCCCAGGAATATTACAGCCAGGTTCTGGAGTTCCAAGATCAAGGATAAAATATTACAAGCAGCCAGGAAAAATAATTTGAATATTGTAGAAACACAATCAGGATAACTCAGAACCTGGCAGCTTCTACATTGAGGGACTGAAGGGCTTGGCATATGATATTCTGGATGTCAAAGGAGCTGGGATTTAAACCAAGAATCACCTACCTAGAAAAACTGAGTATCATGTTTCAGGGGAAAATATGGTCATTCAGTGGAATAGATGACTTTCAAGCATTCTTGATGAAAAAACCAGAGTTGAATAGAAAATTTGACATTCAGATACAAGAAGCAAGATAAGCGTGAGAAGGTACACATGGAAAACACCAATCATAAGGAACTTACTAAAGTTGAACTATTTACATTCCTACATGGAAAAATGACAATTGTAAGTGATGAAACATTTCTCAGTATGAAAATAGTAGAAAGGAATAGAAATGTATATGTATGTATGTATGTATATATATATATATATATATGAGGGTATATGGGCATATGAATATATATATGAGTGTGTGTATATATGTCTACAGGTATACATAGACAGAAGGCACAGGAGCAATTGAATAGGAAGGGATGATACATAAAACATGAAATTAAGAGGTGAGAGAGGAATATAATGAGAGGAGATTTGGAGAGACAAAATGGGGTAAATTATGTCATATAGAAGAGGCAAGGGAAAACTCTTACAATTGAGGGGAAGAACAGGAAGGCAAAGGGGAATGAATCTACCTTATTCTAATTGAATTTTGCTTAGGGAAGGAATGATATACACACCAAATGGGGTATCTCACCCTACAGGGGAGTAGAGGGGAAAGGGAAGAGAGGGGGAGTAATGGAGGGGTGATGAGGGAGGAATGAAAGAATCTGGAATCCAAAATTTTAAAATCAAATGTTAATATACACACACACACATATATACACACATGTATGTATATATAATTATTATTATTTTACATGTAACTGGGGAATGAAATATAAAGGCACTGGGGCATAGAGATCTACCTTGACGTACTGGAAAGCCAGACAGGGGATGGGGAAAGATGTGGGAGAGAGCAAATTGGTGGAGGTGATATTCAGTGGGATCGCAGTTTTGGGATGGTGGGTACGTAAAACGGGGAGAAAATTTTTAAGTCAAAATCTTGTGGAAATGAATGACATAAACTAAAAAAAAATAGAGGAAATAAAAAAAAAGTTTTGCATCCATGTTCGTTAGGGAAATTGGTCTGTAACTTTCTTTCTCTGTTTTGGCTCTTCCTGGTTTAAGTATGAGCACCACATGTGTATTAAAAAAAGAATTTCTTAGGACACCTTCTTCACTTAATTTCTCAGATAGTTTATATATTATTGGAATTAGTTGCTTTTTAAAATGTTTAATAGAATTCACTTATAAATCCATTTGATCATAGACATTATTTTTAAAATAGTTCCTTTATGGCTTGTTCAATTTCTTTTTCTGAAATGTGACTTTCTAAATATTTTATTTCCTCTTCTGTTAAACTGTGCATTTATATTTTTGTAAATATTCATCCATTTTGCTAAGATTGTCAAATTTATTGGCATAGATTTTGTCAAAATATCTCCTAAATTATGTTTTTATTTCCTTTTCATTGAGGTCGAGAATTCAGTCTTTTCTTTTTTGATTCCAGCAATTTGGTTTTCTTCTTTCTCTTTTGTAAATTAAATTTACCAAAAGCATATCTATTTTATTGAATTAAAAAAAGCTCTTAGTTTTATTTATTACTCCAGTAGTTTTCTTAATTTCAGTTTTATTAATTTTTCCTTTGGTTTTCTGAATTACTAATTTGGTTTTTAATTGGGGATTTTAATGTGTACTTTTCCAGCTTTTTTAGTTGCATGCCCAATTCATTGATCTCTTTTTTCTCTATTTTATTCATGTAAGCATTTAGAGATATAAAACATCCCCTAAGAATGGATTTTTCTGAATCTGAAAAATTTTGGCATGTTGTCTCATTATTGTCTCTTGACTTAAGTTATTGATTGTTTCTGTGATTTCTTGTTTGGTCTACTCATTCTTTAAGTTAAGATTAATTGTTTTTCAATTAATTTTTAGTCTCTCTTTACATGGCACTTTATTACATATAATTTATATTGCATCATGATATGAAAAGGATTGATTTGATATTTCTGCCTTTCTGCATTGGATTGTGAGCTTTGTATGCCCTAATGTGTGCTTGTTTGTGTGTGTGTGTGTGTGTGTGTGTGTCTGTTTGTGTGTGTGTGGGTGCCATGTACAGCTGAGAAAATGGTACATTCCTTTCTATCCCCATTAAGTTTTCTCCAGAGGTCAAACATATCTAACTTTTCTAAAATTCTATTAATCTCTTTAACTTCTTTCTTGTTTTCTTTGTTGTTAGATTTATCTAGTTCTGAGAGAGGAAAGTTGAGGTCCCCCACTAGCTTTGTTTCGTTATCTATTTCTTCCTGCAATTCCCTCAACTTTTTTTTTAAGAATTGAATGCTATGTCCCTTGGTACATATATGTTTAGTAATGATATTATTTCATTTCTATGGTACTTTTTAGCAGGATGTAGCTTCCTTCCTTATCTCTTTTAATTAGGTGTATATATATATATTTTTTTCTTTTGCTTTATCTGAGATTAGGATTGCTATCCCTGCTTTTTTTTCTTTAATTTAGCTGAAGCATAACATATTCTGCTTCATCCTTCTACTTTTACTCTGTATGTATCCCTGTGCTTCAAATGTGTTTCTTGCAGAAAACATATTGTACAATTATGGTTTTTAATGCACTTTGCCATCCACCTCTGTTTTATGTGAGAGATAATTCCATCCATATTCACTTTTATGATTAATATCTCTGTCTTTCTCTCCATCATATTTCCCCACCCTGTTTATGCTTTTTTCTTTCCTTTGTCCATTTTCCTCTTCACTAGAGTTTTGCTTTTGACCACCCACCTCACTCAATCTGTGCTCCCCTTTTCTTTTCTCTTTTCCCTTCTACTTTAGTGTAAACTAGATTTCTATAGCTAACTGATTAGTTTATTCCCTCTTTGACATAAATCTGATTAAAATAAGGTTCAAATAATGTTCATCTCTCTCTCTCTTCTTTCTCTCTATTATAATAGGTTTTTTTGTGCCTATTCAAGTAATGTAATTTACACTTGTCTGCTTCCTCCTTTCCTCTTTTCCAGAACAATCTCTTTTTACCACTTAATTAGATTTTTTTGTCACCACACCAAATTCAACTTATACCCATACCCTCTGTCTATGTATAAACCTTTTAAATGGCATAAAAACAACATAGTTCTCAAGAGTTAGAAATGTCATTTTCCTTTGTAAGGAAGCAAAAAGTTTGTTTTATTAACATTTTTTTCTTTTCCTATTTACCTTTTTATACCTCTCTTGATTCTTTTATTTGAAGATCAAATTGTCTATTGAGCTCTGATATTTTCATCAGGGATGTCTGGAAATCCTCTATTTTCTTGAATATTTCCTCCGCTGAAAGATTATGCTCAGCTTTGCTGGGTAGTCAATCCTTGGTTGTAATCCAAGCTCTTTTTCCTTATGGAACAACTTATTCTATACTCTTTGTTCTTTTAAGGTAAAAACTGCAAAGTCCTGCATAATTCTGACTGTGGTTCCATGATACTTAAATTGTTTCTTTCTGGTTGCTTGCAGTATTTTCACTTTGACCTGGTAATTTTGCAACTTGGCTACAATATTCCTTGGCATTTTCAGTTTGGGATCTCTTTCAGGAGGGCATCAGTGGATTCTTTCAATGACTATTTTACCTTCTGGTTCTACAACCTCAGGGCAGTTTTCCTTGATGATTTCCTGTCCACATGATGCTGTCCAGGCTCTTTTTTCATCATGGTTTTCAGGTAGGCCAATAATTTTTAAATCTTCTCTCCTGGATCTTTTTTCCAGATGAGTATTTTTAGCAAAGAGGCATTTTTCATTTTCTTCTGATTTTTTTTTATTCTTTTGTTTCTGTTTGACGGTTTCTTGATATTTCACAGTCATTATTTTCCACTTGCCCAATTCTGAGTTTTAACAAATTATTTTCTTTTATTAGATTTTTTACCTCCTTTTCTATTTGGTCCATTTTACTTTTTAAGGAGTTCTCCTCAGTGAGTTTTTGTGAATTCTTTTCCATTTGTCCAATTCTACTTTGTAAGAACTTGTTTTCAACAATTTTTGTCCTTCCTTTTCCAAACTATTGATTCTCTCTTGCATACCTCTCATTTCTTTTCCCAATTTTTCTTATATTTCTATTATTTGACTTTTAAAATCCTTCTTGAACTCTTCCAAGAAGTCTTTTTGGGCTTCAGAGCAGTTCATATTCCCCTTTTAGGTTTTGGATGTGGGCATAGACACTGTCGTCCTTCTCTGAATTTATGCCTTGATCTTCCCTGTCCCCATAATATGAATCTATGGTAATTGTCTGTGTCAGCTTTTTGCTAATGTTGTTTGCCTAATTCCTGGCTTTTTAAGTTGAGCTCTCCTGTTGGAGTGCATAGGGCACTGAGCCAAGCATCTAGCACTTGCAGCCTGGGGTCTAGTCACTGGCTTTGTGTGCTGGTGCCTCAGGTGCTGGCAACTGGAAGCTGTATAGGGGTTTGGCAGAGAACCTGGTGCTGAGCTGGGGTCAGCAAAATTGTAGCTCTTGGGGTAGGGGTGGGAAGTCTGGTCCCTGGGTGATGCCTGTTTACCCAGGCCTTGCACTCATATGTCTGGCTCCTGCTCAAGTGATTGGCTCTTGAGCCTTGCACTCAAATGTTTGGATCCTGCTCACCTGGGCTTTGCACTCAAATTTTGGCTTCTGGAGTATATCTGCCACCCTGAAGCTGTGATTCCTGGAGTTGAACTGAAGCATTGGGAGATTTGACTGCTGGAAAATGTTGGCACATGTGCTGGTTTCCAAGCTGTTGTCTACAAGTTCCCCTGACTATGCTGAGGCATTCAGGGGTTTTGGTGCTGGTGCTTCTCTGCTCCATAACCCTGGGGCTTAGGATCTCCCTCTGGTTTGCTGATGTTTGGCTTGCTACTGGCTTGCTCAAATGCCTCCCTCCCTGTATTGCTCCCCCTCTCCCAGAGCAAGAGGGGCCTTTTCCATTAATCTCCCAAGCTTCCTGGGTTACAAGACTGTTGCACCCCATCTTTCTTTTGGCTCATCTCTTCCAGGGATTTTCCGGGAGAAATATTGTCTGTACTTTCAGAGGTCAATTACGCAGGGTGAGAATGACTTACTTCTTACCGTGCCATCTTGGTTTCCAGAAGCAGAAGGACTCAGGTCTTTTTCATTCCAAGTTCAGAACGCTATCTATGTGCCACCTAGCTATTGTTATGGATTTCTGACCAGGATAGTTGTCTAGGTTTAAAACCATTGTCTAGGAAGGATAGTGGAATATAATGGTGCTCATTACTGCTCTAAGATTAAAGCCATGATCTTGGCCTCATTAACTCCGTGTTCTGACTAACTAAATCAATCCATTAGGATTTCTTATGCTGCTGTAGTTTTCTGTTTTGTCTTTTGACATAATGATCATAGGATTGAAGACTTACAGCTCAAAAAGAACTTGGAAATTATCTGGTCCCATGCCTTTCTCAATAATAATGTCTTTTATACCAAGGATGATAAATATTTTTTCAGTCAATTTCATATATATTATCTTACTGTATTTCTCTAAGGAAGCCAATGAAACAAGGAGGTAAAGCAAGGATTTATCATCTTCAATTTACAGGTGAATTAATAGTGCAATCAAGAAGGCTTTTTTATACCTCCTATAAGTAGGACACTAAGACTAGGTGCTAGAAATGTAAAGATAATAATAAAATAATCTCTTTTTTCAAAGAACTTATCCCTCTCTTAAGAAATAGTATTTCCACATATAAAAATATACAAAATAAAACAATTTTAAGAGAGTCACTAACAATTGGAGGAAACAGTAAGAACTCCATGTAGGAAAATGAGCCTCAAGCTGAGATTTGAAGGAAGCTGGTGATTCTCACATGTGGAGGAGAGGAGAGCATACATTCCAGGCATAGTGGCTATCCTGTGAAAAGAATAGAAACAGGAGATGGAATATTGAAATCATGGAATGTTAGTGTCAGTAGAAACCTGCCAAATATATAGCCCAATGTTTTCTCACTTTAGAGTGGAGAAAACTGATGTGCAGGGATAATTTGACTTCTCTAAAGTCAGCCACTAATTAATGGTAAAACTGAGACTCAAACCCAGGTTTGTTTTTTTTTTTTTCATTCCAAATCAATTATTCTTTCTTCTACATTACACTGAGGCATAGATCAAGTGTCTTGCCTCCTTTCAGAATGAATTTCCAAAGGCTATTGTCAAAAGATCACTCTATATATACTCCTTACGTATTTTAAAGCTGGAAAATTAATTACAAAGTGCTTTGTTCAAGTACGATTGTGATACTCTCTTTCACATGTTCACTCATTCCATTTTAGGTTGATCTAAGATTATGCAGTGTTATGACCCATTTCTGTTTCATGAACATACATTCAGATGCATTTACCAAAGTGCATCACTAGAGATATATTTTCAGTACTAAGAATATTATATACTCACTGTTATAAATATGCTAATTTAGCTATCAAAAATCAACCAAGGAAACAAAATTTTATGTTTAAAAATAAATGTGCAAAACAAACATGGGGAAATAAATAAATAAAACCAGGTAACTGGAAGAATATCTTGCATAGTAAGGATAACCCCAGGGATTGACGTTCATATTTCTATCATGTTGAAGCAGTCTACCCAAGGTACTGTGGTGCAGTAAGTGATTGCATTAACAATGAGATTATTATGTTTTAATGAGATGATCATGGATCTCTATCCACCCCAAAAACTATTTGCATTCTTTAATATGTAACATGATGTTGCCACCAATACAAGAGACTATCAAAGCTAATTTTTCAATGACCAAGAATAGCAATTGACAAAACATACAAACAATATTAACTTATTAAGTTGGAGACTTGAGATATGAACTGTGCTAAGTAGTGGAAATGTGTGTTCATTATAATAAAATAATTATCAGTTGCCACTTTTAGGTCATTCTGTTTTGATTTAATAGCACAATGAACTTTTTTTCTTACTTGTTTTATTTTATTTTGATTTTCTATTTCTGCATCCATATGGTAGAAACTTTATCCGTCCTTCCCTTCTACTTGGTATCAAGCAGAAAGTCTATGAATGACATTTCTAGCATCTTCTCAGAAATAGCTGATTTGGATTAGTTATAAGAATAGCAGAGGATTTGGAGTGAGAAAACCTGGACATCTTGACCACTTCAAGGGACAGTCAAGCTATAATTCTCATTCCTCACACACCAACAGTGCTCTTTCAACTCCATGTCTTCAAACATATAGGCTGCCATGCATGGCATGCACTTCCTCCTTCCCTCTGCCTCTTAGAAGCTCTACTTTTATTCAAAACATAGCTTACATACTACCTTACTAGTCTTACATAAGACTCTGATGCTCACTCTAGATACTAGTGCTTCCCCTAAAAAAATATTTCCTTGTATTGATTTCAATATATTTTGTAAATATTGCACTTAGATTTGCATATATTATCTACCTCAAAAGAATGCAATGAATAAATGTATGAATGAAGGTGATCCAGTAAATCTAAGCAGACTCTCAGTCATGCTTCATTTTACTCCCTGGACATTTTCTCACCAGCCACCTTAGCACCCAGACTAATAACCCCTATTTAGTTGATGTATTGGGATGCCTTAACTCTTTCAGATCTGAAATGTCTACTCTTGAGCCCTTCTCTTCCTATTGGTGTGCCTCATATCTAGGTAAATTTCCAACTATGGCTCAGGATTTTGTTTTCTTATTATTTCTCTTTTGGTCAAATACCATATGCACCCTTCATGCACTATTGACTAAATCAGGGGTTTATATTCAGTCAAAGGGCCACTCTTGAAGACCTAGAGGGCCACATGTGACATCAAGGTCACAGATTCCCCACCCCTTAACTAAACCCTTGCTTTCTGTTTTTGGAATCATAATCAAATCAATGTTGTTATTGCTTCTTAAAATATTCCCTTTAACTTCACTCACCAATAATGAATGGTTCCATACAAAAATATCCTTCTTTAGCCACCACTCCCCTTACATGTGCTGTCTTACCTATTGGAATGTCAGCTGCTTGAGAAGTCTGCCTTTGTTTTTGTATTTGCATCCCTCCCATGGTCAGTTCATGGGGATTTCTACTGCTATCATTGGACCAAACACTTCACCTTATCTTTTATGCCTTCCTATCTCCTCTGTATTATTTTCTTGGTACTTGTCTAGCTGCCAACCTGATTCCTCATCTTTCAGGTATCTATGTCTGATGCAATTTTGCATATCGACCATTCTTTTTTCAAAATATCCTCATTCGTATATGATCCTGATTTCTTTAAATTTATTAAGGTGGTTTATCTATCATTTAGCCTAGATCCTTAAACTTTAGGATATTTCTTACTTTCTAGATCTGTCATCCTTTTTTATTTCTACACTGCACTCACTGCTGCTCATATATGCCCTTGACATTTGGGTTCCCGTGTCTAACTTGCATATAGTTGTCCTATGTTTATCACACAATGTATGTAATTGGAAAGGGGAGGGAGAAGTAGAACAGCAAATAAGGCTGGGTAATGAAATAATATGGAATTGAGTAGTTGAAATGTTAGGTCCAATTTTAAAATGCTCTGTATCGTAATAAATTGGACTGGCAAATGAAACAATTTCTTCAACACTCAAATTAAGCACTATTTCACGTGTGACATTTTAATAATCATATTTAAAAGTTACAACTAGGCATTGGAGTAGCATTTTGGTAATAAACAAGCACAAATTAAAATACAAACTTTTGTTCAAATTAATATCTTCTTTAAAGTGGCACTTAGATAGTATTTCTTTCTTTAAATGCACTAGATTTGAAGCGAGAAAGAGAAGGTAGAATAGGTCTTAAATGGGCTTGTGTGCTAATAACATAAGCTCATAAAAGTCATGTAAATGGTAAAGAGAGAATATAGAAAGCTCATCTCGGCAATAATAGAATCAAATAAGATGTGAGGAGCAGAACGTTAATGTCTTCATAATGATTTTACTTCCATGTAAACCTTTGCTATAGCATTGCCACAAGCCATGCTAAATGACATAATTATTTAAATGTGCAAATTACAAATAAAAATTTAAAGAAATATTGAGAATTCTTAATAAATACCCTATTAAATCTTTGGTCACAGTGGAGAAATAAAATTCTATCACAGGTGAATAACTTCAGGATATTTCACTTTATTTTCTGCTTAGCATACCTGTCAATAACCAAGACAGATTATTATTGTCCTTCTGCCTCTACAGAGGGTGAAAAGATCATAAAAATAAAGATGGGTATTAGAAGGTTTTATAGTTTTACCAGATAAACTACACACATCTATGTTTGTAACTCTTTGAGTGGAAGTATGGAGTAATGGATAGGAATTTTGCCTTGGGTCCAGAAAGACCTGGGTTCAATTCCCATATCTGAGACACACTGGCTATGTGATTCTGGGCAAATCATTTACCCTCTCATTGCTGTAGGGAACTCTCGAAAATTATAAATTGCACAGAAAGTTCCAACCTGTATTAGGAGATGGAGTTATTTTATCTGGTACTCTTCTATACTGATGAATTTGCAGGTCCAGTCCCTATTTTCTATTTCTTATCCTTATGCATAGGTGAGTTTACCTTGTTGACATTATAAACCTCAGAAGGATTGCAATCAGTATTGCTCAACTATCATCACATTATGAGAGTGCTTAATAAACATTAGTCTTATTTTGATCTAGAGTTCATTTTGAAAAATAAATTTTAAAAAGCCTATGGCAGAATTACCAAATAGGATTTTTTATTCATCATATCACTTATGTAAGATTAAGTTAATTTTATATATGTCTTTTAAACATGGAGAGTCTAGTAATCATTACTAAATATCACTAAATATCACCAATTTGTATTAGGTGAGTGCTTAATAAATATAACTTGATATTAATAGTCACAATAATTAATTATCACATACATGGTGGCTATACAAAATGGTGGAAGGAGACCTCGATTTTATCTATGGGTAGCAAAGGATGGACGGTAGCTAGGTGGTACAGTGCACAGAGTATTGCGTCTGAAGTCAGGAAGATGCATCTTTATACATTCAAATCTAGCCTCAGACACTTATGAGTTATATGACCTTGGGCATGTCACTTAACTCTGCCTCAGTTCTTCATATGTAAAATGAGCAGTTAGGTGTTACAGAGGATAGAGCATCAAGCCTGATGTCAGAAAGACTCATCTTCCTGGGTCCAAATTTGTCATCAGCTATTTACTAGTTGTGTGATACTGGGCAATCACTTAACCCTGTTTGCCTCAGTTCTTCATCTGTAAAATGAGCTGGGTCACAAAATGGCAATCACTCCACTATCTTTGCCAAGAAAACCCCAAATGGGGTCACGAATAGTCAGATACAAGTTTAAAAATGACTGAATAACATCAATAAAATAAAGTCTGACTAGGTGACTCATATGTACCCAGTCCTGGGCCAGAATGGCCAAGTCCTGTTGCAGCTCTCAGATCCATGCATTCGTACTTCAGTATGGAATGAGATCTTTGAAAAACATTCTCATAAGCACACCTTTACAAAGATTCCATGAAAGCCACCTGGAAAGATAACATAAAAATGTCATCCAACTATTATTCCCTCTAGAAATGAATTTTTATAACACTTGAACCTTTTGGGAATAAAGGCAAGCATTTTTATTGGAGCATCAGGGTGAATGTAGGTAGTAATGTGATGTTTCAGAAAGAAAAATGGATTTAGAGAAAAAGAAAATAGTTTGAATCCTAGCTTAGCTATATTTTACCTGTGTGACCTCAGGGAAATCATTTAAGGTCCCTGGGTCTCAATTTTTTTCATCTGTAAGAAGGGGTTTGACTAGATGATCTTGAAGATATTATTCAGCTCTAAAGCTATGGATCAATTATTCTTTGCCCTGGGTTCATATCTTAGTTCTGACACAAATTGTATGGTGGTAGTAGGAAAATCAGTTCACCTTTTTGACTCTTAGTGAACCTCTCTATCACCTGAAAAGAATGGACCAGTTAATCCCTGTGGGTTCTTTCAATTGCAATTTCCATGACATCTCACATTCTAAATTATGCTAGGGATGGGTTTGTCTCTCTTATTTACTTATCTTACTTGATCAATACCTTAGTAGGTTAATGTCATTCTCCAAGGCTTTATTCTAGGATATCTTTTATTTATACACTCCATCTCTTAACTTTGATCTCATCAGGTACTGTGACTTCGAGTATTAATCTCTCTCTATATGATTCCCAAATCTCCATAAATTTCCCTCTCCCTCAAAAATCTCAAGTCCTATTTTGCCACTTAGGTTCCACAAATATCTCAAATTCAAAATATTCAAAATAAAACTCTACATTTTCCCCAAATCTCATCTGTCTCCTTAACTTTAATTGTACTACCACCCTTCTAGTCTCCCAGGTATGAAAATCACTATTTGCCTCTTGCATTTCCCTTACTACCATCACTTGGCCCACTTGTAACCTCTGTCTTCCTTCACAACATCACTGACAACCTTGCTCTTCTCTCCATGCCTTCTCCCTGACTCAGGCAGGCCTCATCAAGTGTAGCTTGAACTATTGCAACAGATTCTAAATTTTTCTTTTGCCTTCAGTTACTTACATTTTCCTACAGCTGTCTAATCTATATTCTTTTTTTGTTGTTGTTTTTACAAGCAATTGGGGTTAAGTAACTTGCTCAAGGTTACACGGCCAAGTGTTTCTGGGTGGGTGCTAAGTGTCTGAGCCCGGATTCAATCCCCAGGTAACCCTGACACTGGAGCTGGTGCTCTTACTCGCTGGGCTACCTGGCCGCCCCTCAAATCCTTAACCTAATAGTAAAAGTTTGTTACAATATAGTTAACATGAACTATCCTTTCTGATTTCATATTGCTTTATTGCATACACTCTGAATTCTAGATTAACTAGTTAGGTAGTTGTTGTTTTCCACAAGCATCTCCTCTACCACCTCCAAGCCTTTATTCACATGTTCTTTAATGTCTGTGAATTTCCTATTCATGTTTGCCTCACAGAATGCTTATGAAAGAGGGTTGGTCCATATCTGTACTTCAATAATTTAGAAAAAAAATACTGTTTGATTGAATCAGTCAAAGGTATGAACAAGGTGTGAACAAGGCTTAGACATCTCCAATCAATCAGAAGCATTGAACTAAATGCTAACAAATTGAGAAGGAATCAAATGCTTCCAGATATTGAATAAAATTCAATGATTCACATAATGTACATTGGGATTGGTTGAGGACACTATGTCATACTCTTTGGGGTAAGTATAAAAACAAAATTGTGATTTGAAATAGGTGTTCAGTGTATACCCAACATAAAGGAGACCAAAATTCTAGTCAAATTCTTTTTTAAATTTAATTTATTTATTTACTTTTAGTTTAAAACATTCAGTTCCACAATCCCTTGCGTTCCAAATTTTCTCCCCTTCCCTTTTCCTCCCCTCCCCTCCACCATGGTGGCATGCAATAAGATCTTGGGGATTTAAAAATTTGAGATTGGAATTAATTTCCCATTTATCATATTTTGTATATGTTTTCTAATTTATTTCCAAAATTTCTTTTGAATTATTTGGGTGCTCAGGGTGCCTATGTACCTGTATGTGATATTCAAGGAAAGGTTTGAAATATCCGATTGCTAATGATTTATGAAAAATTTCATAGGATCATGACTTGAAAGGAAGCTTAGAGGCCATTAATTCTAATTCTTTCTTATTATAGATAAGGAAATTATGGGATAGAATAACTACAGTGACTTATACAGGGTTACACCACATTAAGTGTCTGTGGAAGGATTCAAACTCAGGTCTTCCTGATTCAAGATACAGCACTCTATCCACTACAGCAAATTATTATCTGTTCAATCACAAAAAGCACATGACCAAAATAAAGGAAAGACAGAAGGACACACTATGTTGGAGTAGGAAGATTAATAATTGATCCATAATTAGAGACGTGGAATTTGAATTCTTGTTCTGACTCCTTTATTCATGGCAAAAGGTATAAGCCTGTAGCAAAGAGGAAGACCATAGGACTCACAATGAGGCCATATAGCCTTCAAAAATAAAGGACCTCCTTAGCCTTTTAGTTCATTCTTTTTTTCATGCTTGGCATGGAGAGTGGAGTTTCAGACCCTTGGAATTTCAAAGGCTAAGAGAGTAAGCCATATGAATTCAGGAGTCAGGAGGCAGTCTGGGTTTTGCAGACAGGATAGCATCAATGTCCAAAGAAGAAAGGAATATCATAAATCTTTAGGAGTGGTTTTTGGGACCACCCCAGCCCAGAAGAACTCCTCCAATAGAGATGCTGCCTTCAGACATGAACTTGGTAGACCAATGCTGTGGATCAACTGACTAGTTTTGAATCCAATCCCCACCTGACCCCCAGATAAGAAGGATGTGTGTATGTATGTATGTATGCATGTATGCATGTACCTATGTACGTGTGTATGTATATGTGAGTGTGTGTGCGTACTCATGCATGTGCACCTGCATATGTGAAAGGATTCAATTATGGCCCTCAGGTTTTTGGAGAAATATTTGTACATTTTAAAAATCACCCTATCTGGGAATGCAAAGAAAAAAAAAACTAGAAGAACAAATTTTAAAATCCCCAATTAAATACCAAATTAAAAATTCTGAAAACCAAAAGAGAGATTAATAAAATTGAAATTAAGAAAACTTTTGAACTAATAAATAAAACTAAGAGCATGTTTATGGGGGGGGAGACATAAAATGGATAAACCTTTAATTGATTTGATTTTTAAAAAAGGAGAAAAACCAAAATATCAGTATCAAAAATGAAAAGGGTGACTTTACCACTAATGAAGAGGAAATTAAAACAATAATTAGGAATTATTTTGTCAAACTGTATGTCAATAAATTGGACAATCTTAGTGAAATGGATGAATCTTTACAAAAATATAAATTGCCCAGATGAACAGAAGAGGAAATAAAGTACTTACCCTAATTTTAGAAAAAGAAATTAAACAAACCATCAATGATAATATAGTAGTAATATAGTATAATATAATATAGTAACATTTACATTTATATGATATGATATGATGTGATGTAATGTAATATAATGTAATGTATTCTAATATAATGTAATGTGATATGATATGATATAATATGATATAATTAATATAATATAATATAGTAATAATAAGAAAAATCTCCAGAGCCAAATGGATTTACAAACGAATTTTATTAAACATTTAAAGAACAATTCATTCTGATACTATATAAAATTTTTGGAAAAATAAGAGAAAGAGTGCTACCAAATTATTTTTATGATACAAAAATGGTACTGATACCTAAACCAGGAAGAGTTAAAACAAAAAGAAAATTATAGGTAAATTTCCCTAATGAGTATAGGTGTAAAAACTTTAAATAAAATATTAGCAAAAATATTATAGCAACTTATCATTAGAATTTTATGCTATGACCATGTGGGATTTATACCAAGAATTCAGGACTGGTACAATATTAGGAAAACTATCAGCATAATTGACCATTTAAACAGCAAAACTAACAAGAACCATATGACTATTTCAATGGATACAAAAAAAAAAACTTTTGACAAAATACAACACCCATTCATATTAAAAATCACTAGAAAGCATAGGAATAAATGGAATCCTCCTTAAAATTATAAATCACTTCAACCTTAAACCATCAGCCAACATTATATGTAATAGGGATATGCTAGAAGCATCTCCAAAACGATTGTGGGTTCAACAAGGATGTCCATTATCACTACTGTTATTCAATATTTTACTAGACATGTTAGCTTTAGCAATAAGAGAAGAAAAATTAATTGATGGAATTAGAATAGGCAAAGAAGAAACAAATCAATCACTCTTTGCAGATGATATGATGATATGTCTAGATGTAATAAGAATGTAAATTTTGAAGATCTTCCCTGCCCCTAGGCTAATGTGCACCTGAAGCCTAGGGTGGGAGGCTTGTTTTTCAGTAGATACAATGTAATAAGAATGTAAATTTTAAAGATCTTCCCTGCCCCTAGGCTAATGTGCACCTGAAGCCTGGGGTGGGAGGCTTGTTTTTCAGTAGATACTTCTTGATTGGCCAGTGAGTCAATAAGGTTGTTACATTCTCTGAGCCAGGAGAAGGCTATATAAGCCCTGATGTGTAGCTTTGTTTTGGGACTCACTTTGAGAAGTATTCTGTGATTTGATCTGAATTCTGGGAAGCCGTTGTTGAGAGTCCCCCGGCTTTGAAAAACCCAGAATGTGGAAACCCACATGTTGAATGGGTATGGATGTAATGGTTGGACAGTTTGGAAATCTGTCTACTTGATGTTTCTGTCTTGATAATTCTGCCTGTATACTTTGAGGTTCAGGGTGCTGACCTTTTCTCCTGAACAAGGTAAACGATATATGTCTGACTGATTAAAGTAAGCTTGTTAACCCATTTTGAGTTGCTTTCCTTTAACAAAGCAGATCCAAGAACCTGTGTGAGCAGGCACCCTGGGGACACTGGGGTGTTTGCTGCTACACTAGAGAATCCTAGAGAATCAAGTAAAAATCCCTTGAAATAATAAATAGCTGGCTAAGTTTCAGGATATAAGATAAAACCACATAACTCATAGGCATTTCTATATATTACTAACAAAGCCCAACAACAAGAGATAGGAAGAGATATTCCACTTTAAATTACTGTAGACATTTTAAAATATTTGGGAGTCTATCTGCCAAGACAAACCCAGGAATTATATAAGCACAATTACAAAACATTTTTAACATGAACAAAGTCAGACCTAAATAATTGGGGGGGGGGGCATCTTTGCTCATGAGTAGACTGAGGCAAGATACTAAAAATGATAATTCTACCTAAATTAATTTACTTATTCAATGCCATACCAATTAAACTATCAAAATTATTTAGGGATATCTGGGATAAGAATTTACTATGTGACAAAAACTGCTGGAAAAACTGGAAAATAGCATGGCAATATCTAGGCATAGACCAACATCTTACATCCTATACCACAACAAAGTTGAAATGAGCACATGATTTACATATAAAAACTGATATTATAAGCAAACTAGAAGATCAGGCATCCTGTCAGTTCTATGGAGAAGGGAAGAAATTATGAGTAAACAAGATATAGAAAGCATTATGAAATGCAAAATGGATAATTTTGATTACATTAAATTAAAAAGGTTTTTGTACAAACAAAGCCAATGCAACCAAGATTAGGAGGGATGCAGAAAATCATGCCTATCAGATTGACTAATGTGACAAAAGAGGAAAATGATAAATGTTGGTGAAGATGTGGGGAAATTGGAACACTAATGCATTGTTGGAGTTGTGAACTGTTCCAACCATTCTGGAAAGCACTTTGGAACTATTCTGAAAGGTCTGTAAAACTGTGCATACCCTTTCACTCAGCAATACCACTTTTAGGTCTGTATCCCAAAGGAAACATAAAAACAGGGGGAAAAAAAACACATGCACAAAAATATTTATAGCAGCTCTTTTTCTGATGGCGAAGAATTAGAAATTGAGGGAATGTCAATCAATTGGGAAATAACTAAATTAGTTGTAGTATATGAACAAAATAGAATACTTTTGTTCCATAAGAAATGATGAGCAGGCATACTTCAGAAAAACCTGGAAAAGCTTATCTGAACTAATACTGATTGAAGTGAGCAGAACCAGAAGAACATTGTATACAGTAACATCAACATTGTGCGACAATTGTCTTTGATACACCTATCTCTGCTTAGCAATGCAAGGATCTAAGACAACTCCAAATGATTCATGATGTAAAATGGTATCCCTATCCAGAAAAAAGTAATATGGAGTCTAAATGCAGATCAAAGTATACTATTTGCTTTCTCTTTTCTTTTACTTTTGTTTCTTCTTTCTTGTGGTTTCTCTCCCTGGTGCTAATTCTTTATAACATGACTAATGTGAAGATATGTTTAATATGAATGTATATGTAAAGCCTGTATCAGATTGATTTCTGTCTTGGGGTGGCAGGATGGGGAGAAAATTTCTAACTTAAAATCTCATGTAAGTGAATGGTGAAAACTAAAAAATACATAAGCAAACAACGAATGAATGAATAATTCCCCTGACAATGAAAGAAAAATAAAAATCTTGCTACAAACATATATCATGCCATTGTTCATGTTATAGCTCTTAAATAAATATAGCTTTATAAAAGCTACAAGATGCTAAGTGGTTAAATACAACTGCGGTGCTAGTAACTAGCCTCCTAAAATGCAGAGGACCTAGCCAGCTGGAACTCTAGCATTTATCAGAAAAGAAATATCCCACAAACTCTTCAGGGTACAGAAGAATCCTGATGGAAAGATGTAACAAGATCAAATGGGTTAGTATTTGTAAAATATTTAACACAATGCCTGGCACGTAGTAGTTGGTTAATAAATGCATGCAGCCTATAAACTCCAAGAGGGTGAGAATCATATCTGTAATCTTCATTGGAGAGTTTACCCCAGCATCCTATACAATTGGGCTCTTGGCAAATGTGAACTGTTAACTGATATTGTTCCTCAGGGCCTATTGTTTTTGTACTAATACAAGAGAAGGAAAATGAGGAGTTATTATAAAAAGAAAAGTAAATCCATTGGGCTCTGCATCTACAAATGAGAAATCAGTTATACAGGTCTAGTGTAAATTGCTTCTGTGTACTTCAAAATAAGATGAGTTGACCTGTTGTATTTTAATTCTGACATAATTTACCATAAATAGATGTACTTTCTCTGTACTTTACTGAGTAGTAGCTAGATCACATACACAAGGCAGGAAAGGCTAATTCTCAAGGTAGAGATTGGTGCTTCAAACAGCTTTGTAGATGGAATCAAAAGCATCTAAATGGTCATCATTTGCATGTCACATACCATGTTTCCCCGATAATAAGACCTATACCAAAAATAAGCCCTCCCCTTACTGTGTAAGATTCCTCTAAAATAAGCCCTCCCCTGAAAATAAGCCCTATTGAGATTGCTACTGTAGTGAAGGTGATCCCCTGCATCCAATCAGAGCTGCAGCAGTGAGCACGTCATCCTGTTCTTCCCCAGTGATTTGCTTATTGAATAAAGGTACATTTTTTTGTTCACATTTACCTGTTTATTAAAATTGCTGTCAATGCTCATTAAAATAAGCCCTCCCCTGAAAATAAGCCCTCTGGTGTTTTTCTGTCCAAAAAAATTAATAAGACAGTGTCTTATTATCAGGGAAACACGGTATGTACAGGTTTAACAGTCTTTCATTTTTTACCCCACCCCTCTCCTGTTCTTATTCCTAATGTTAAATGCCATAAGAATCTTCCAGCAAAAACAGAATACCAACTTTGTATGATGAGAATGTCAAAGGGGAATGGGACCAACAAAGAGAAATAACAGACTCCCAATTAAACTTTTTTAAAATCAGTTTTTATTGACTTTTTCTGCTTGTTTTTACATCAACTTAACATACCTGTGTATATATCCACTTATACCTCCTTGAGGGCCATCCCATATGATAAAGAATATTTTTTAAACAAAGAAAAAAAGAGAAGAAAAAAGGTCAGCAAAACTAATCACCAAATTGGGGAAAAAATGAAAACATGCAATATTCCTCATTGGCCTCAAACTGCTGCAAAATACCTAGGGAAGATGTCTTATCTTCTGTCTTCTTTGGAACCACACTTGTTCACTATAATTTTGCAACATTAATTTAGTTTGTGTTTGTTGTTCTTTCAATTTATATTGTTTGATATACTGTATATTATCCTTATTAAATTTATATAGAGTAATGACAGAATTTTAAAAAGATTTTTTTTAGTTGTAGAATTTTTAATCCAATAAACATGACCAAAGAAAATCACATCCCCACCCAAAAAAGAGACCTTAGTCACACTTTCTTCTTTATGGAACTGATTATGCTTAACTATAAATTATAGCATTTGGTACAATTTAATAAGCATCATTAAGTTGCACTGTAGGAAAATGCAAGTATGGATAATTCAGAGAAAATTGAAAAGACTCACGTGAACAAGTGCAGAGCAGAGTTTGATGAAATGATGTAAAGGAAAACAGTGAAAGAAATCAAAGTGACCAATGCATTGACCAATCTTGACTTCATAAGCCTGGCAATGAAATAGTCCTTTGGCTTCTTGGCATCATGATGGTGCACTATAGAGTGAGGCATATATTTGCAGATATGTCTAATGTGTTGAGCTATTCATTTGTTTTTTGCTCCATGTCTTTGTTACAAGAAAGTATTCCAAGGGGCAGCTAGGTGGAACAGTAAATAGAGCACCAGCCCTGGAGTCAGGAGGACCTGCGTTCAAATCTGGCCTCAGACACTTGACAAACTTGCTAGCCATGTGACTTTTGGCAAGTCACAACCTAATTGTCCTCCAAAAAGAAAAAAAAAAAGAAAAGAAAGGATTCCAGAGGTGGTGTTGGGAGTGTGAAGGAGTTTCCTTAGGAAGTATCAGGATGTAAATTTTTAAAAAATGCAACAATGAAACATTAATTGAAGCAAGCATTTAATGATCAGGGTTTTTGGATGTAATTACAATTATCAGTTCTCTTCATATTCTTGTTAATGAAATACTAGATACATCAGCTTTTACTATATTTTTTCTTGAAAATGATGAAAACCTCCAGTTCCATCAGTTTTACAGAAATTCTCTGATAATTCGTAACTCTGTAGTCATTTGTGGAGCAGGCATTTTCTCCTTTTCATGATTCAGTCCTATTGATAAACTCATAAAATAAATATATTAACATTTATCTCCAATGTAATTATTTGTTACCTTTCTGTATAATTGAGTTGTCAGTCTGGCCCTAACCTGAATCCTTTCACCATCAAAGTGCTAGTTTGCTTTCTTTTGTCAGTGTCTTGATTTTAATATGCCTTGTTACTAAGAATAGCACTACCTCAAAACTATTATTAAAAGAAGAAAATAAATTTCCTCAGTGTTTCAAATGAGAATAAACTGCCAAAGTAATTTGATTTATTAGAAAGATCAGTCATCTGTCTCAATAAGATACACATTTGTATTATTCCTATGACCAGAAATATCCCTCCTGGCTTTCTCCTGTTTTACATGTCTTTTTTAACATAAATATTTTACATTTTAATTTTTCCATGTGTAGTATATTGATGTTTTATATTATGATCTCTGCCAGAATCTTAAAGGAAAATAAATATTCACAGCTGAGTGAAATGTGATAAGCTTGTGTAATTCAAATATACACACATACATACAAACATGTACATGCATGTACATAGATATACATGTATGTATGAGCATGTATATACACATATGTCTATCAACACATGCACATATATGTATGTATACATATGTAAATATGCACACGTGTCTATATGCATGTATGTGTGTGTCATGTATGTGTGTGTCTGTATATATCCATCTTTTATACTTCTTTAGCTGATAGTTTTGACCCTAGAAAGCAATGAGATGGGGAATAATGGGAAGATGACAGAATCTGAGGAGAACCTAAAGCTCAGCTCCCTTCCTTGGAACCCAATGTATACAAGACAAATGATCATCAAAAGAGCAAAAAATAACTATGGCAAGAAGGAGAAAATGGTAAATATTAGGGGGGAAATAAATAATGTTTCCCCATTCTCACTTCTCCTGGCATTTTTGTTTGAGATGACCCACCCAAACCTTTCCCAGTGCTTTATCTCTATTCTTTATGGCAGCTTGAATTTTAGGAATCAGTCTCTTGGCAATGTCCCAGCATGCATTCGGCTCCCAGGACAGGCTTAGTTTGTACTGGACCAGCACCAACATTTGAGTTGGGAAATGTACAGTTGAGAGGAGCATTGAGTTCATACGATGAGGCCAAAGGGGAGAAAGGGATCCAGAGGTTTTAAAAAATTAATATTATACCAGAGGAAATTGGCAGATGGTGGAATAAATGAGAGAAAGGTGGAAAGAATACCTAATTGCAAAAACTTCTGAGGTTTAACCTCAGCTGGATCCAAGGTAACTTTAACTAGCACATTCTGAACCAGTCTCTTGGAAGCAACTGAGGGACTGCAGCTCTAGAAAGAAGAGTGGACCCCAAGAAATTCTTTTTAGAATACCATTATGCCAGACTGTATTTTGTATCCCTTGCCCCATGAAGGTCTCACATCTTGGACAATTCTAGTCGTATGACCAAGTGTATATATGAGACTGGGAATGAGGGGTGTGGGGTCCCTGTGTGGAGGAGGTAAAGGACAAAAGAATTAGGTGTATAGAAGGTAAAAGATTGAAAATAATCAGCTGTGTCCCAAAGAGATCACAAAAATATGAAAAGGATGGATAAAATGGGGAAATGAGCCCTGTGCTCCCTACTTAAAAAAAATAAGCAACTAAAAGAGCTGTCTCAATTAACAAATGCTTTGCAAGTAAATCTTTCTTTGGGCAGTCATTGAGGGATCTCGCTACAAGCTTACAGTTCATCCTTTTTTTTTTGGAGGTGAAATACTTTTTTTAATTTTTTTAAGTTTATTTATTTTTAGTTTTCAACATTTACTTCCATAAGTTTTAATTTTTCCCCTCCTACCCCTCCCCAAGATGGCTTGCAAGCTGATATAGTCTTTACATATACATTCCTATTAAACATATTTTCACATATTTATAACAATTCTCTTTGTGATGGCCAAGAACTGGATATTGATTGGCTGAGAGAATCAGTCATTTTTCTTGTATAAAAATCACAAGTCAGTCAGCAATTGGCAATAAAGACAAAAAACTTATAAAAGTACAGATAGTGAATAATTAAGGATTAATTAGAATGAGAACCTCTGAATAATAGAAATTCTAGTTGTTCTGCAGACAGTGAGACAGGGGAGAGAGAATGGAGAAAAGACAACTCAACCATTTATCACAGCATAACATACAGATACTTGGAGGGAAAAAAAGCAAATTCTATACAGATAGACCAATTTTTAAGTGGGTCAGTGTTTGTGATTATATGCAGTAGATGGTAGGAATATAGTCCCTTGCCATTGACTCACTACTTTTTCCCAAGATTAAAATTTCCTGGCTATCTTGTTATAAAAAGCTTGTGCCTTCTATTTTTCTTCAGTCCCTCCTTCCAAGTAAGAAGTATTTTTCACACCAGCCTAATATTAAAGGGCTACACAACAAACAAAATTTGGTAGAAAAAAAAAATCTTGAGGAATATCAAGATTTGGCATCGTATTCTGAAAGACCCCCTAAAACAATATTGGATCAACCCTGACAATGTTGAGAATGATTCAAAGAAGCAATAAAAGAATTAAGTGAAAATGTAAAACATACTACAGAAACTAAATTTTTAATCTCTTATTTATTTTTAGTTTTCAACATTCATTTCCACATGATTTTGACTTCCAAATTTTCTCCTCATATTTCCCCTATGCCCACCCCAAGATAGCAAGCGTACTAAATACCCCTTCCCCCAACCTGCTCTCTTTTATATCTTCTCCCACCCCCCCCCAATAGGGCAAGATGGATTTCTATACCCAAGTGACTGTATATCTTATTTCTCCCATTGCATGTAAAAAAAATAACATTTGTTTTTCAAACTTTGATTTCCAGATTCTTTCACTTCTCTCCTCACCCACCATCACTGAGAAGACAAGCAATTAAATATAAGTTATAAATGTGTAGTTATGCAAAACAATTCCATAGTAGTTATATTGTGAAAGACTATCTATATTTACCTCCATCCTATCCTGCTCTTGACTTATTCTATTTTCAACTTTGAACCAGTCCCCTTTCAAAAGTGTTTGCTTCTAACTACCCTCTCCCCTAATCTGGCCTCCCTTCTGTCATCCCCCCTCTTATCTCCTTGCCCCCTACTTTCCTGTAGTATAAGATACCCAAATGAATGTGTATGTTATTCCCTCCTTAAACCAAATTAAATAAGAATAAGTTTGACGCATTCCCTTTCACCTCCTTGCTCTTCCTCTCCATTGTAACAGCTTTCTCTTGCCTCTTTTATATGAGAAAATTTACTCCATTCTATCTCTTCCTTTCTCCTTCACCCAATATATTCCTCTTTCACCTCTTAATTTTATTTTTTAGATGCCCCTTCCCATTCAACTGACATACATTTATACACACACACACACACACACACACATTCCTTTCCAACTATCCTCATACTAAGAAGTGTCTCATGAGTTACAATTATCATTTTTCCATGTAAGAATGTAAATAGATCAACTTTAATAAGTTCCTTATGATTTATTTTCCTGTTTACCTTCTCATGCTTCATTTGCTTCTTGTATTACAAAGTCAAATTTTCTGTTCAGCTCTGTTTTTTTTTTCATCAAGAATACTTGAAATTCCTCTATTATATTGAATGACCATATTTTCTGATGAAGCATTATATACAGTTTTGCTGGGAAGGCGATTCTTGGTTTTAATCCTAACTCCTTTGACCTCCAGAATATCATATTCCAAGCCCTTTGATCCCTTAATATAGAAGCTGCAAAATCTTATATTATCTTGATTGTGTTTCTAGAATACTCAAAATGTTTCTTCCTGACAACTTGTAATATTTTCTACTTGACTTGGGAACTCTGGAATTTGGCTATGATATACCTAGGAGTTTTTCTTTTGGTATATATTTTTAAGAAGTTATTGGTGAGGGGCGGCCAAGTAACACAGCGAGTAAGAGCACCGGCTCCAGTGTTGAGAAGACCTGGAGATCGAATCCCAGGCTCAGACACTTAGCACCCACCCAGAAACACCTGGCCATGTAACCTTGAGCAAGTTACTTAACCCCAATTGCTTAGGGGCAGCCAGGTGGCTCAGCAAGTAAGAGCACCGGCTCCAGTGTCGGGATGACCTGGATCAAATCCGGGCTCAGATATTCAGCACCACACCCAGAAATAATAACTGGCCATGTAACCTTGAGCAAGTTACTTAACTCTCATTGCTTAAAAAAAATTAAATAAAAAGAAGTTATTGGTGAATTCTTTCAATTTCTATTTTGCACTCTGGTTCTAGAATATCAAGCAATTTTTCTTGTGAATTTCTTGAAGGATGATTTCTAGGTTCTTTTTTTGATTATGGTTTTCGTGTAGTCCAATAAATTTTAAATTATCTCTCCTGGATCTATTTTTTAGGTCAGTGGTTTTTCCAGTGAGATATTTCACATTGCCTTCCATTCTTTCATTTGTTTGGATATATTTTATAGTATGTTGATTTCTCATAAAGGTATTAGTTTCCATTTTCTCCAATTTAATTTTCAAGGAGTTATTCTATTTGGTGAGTTTTTAAATACCTTTTCCATCTGGCCAAATCAGATTTTTAAGGCATTCTTCTCCTCATTGGCTTTTTGTGCCTCTTTTGCCACTTGAATAAGTATATTTTTCAGGTGTTATTTTCTTCAGTATTTTGGGGGGGTTCTCTTTATCAGGCTGTTGACTTGCTTTTCATGATTTTCTTGCATCATTCTCATTTCTCTTCCCAATTTTTCCTCCTCTTCTCTTACTTCATTTTCAAAATCCTTCTTGAGCTCCTCCATGGCCTTTAAACAGTACATATTTTTCTTGGAAGCTTTTGATGCAGTAATTTTGACCTTTTTGTCCTCTTCTGCTTCCATGTTTTGGTCCTTTTTGTCCTTAAAAAAGGATTCTATGATCTGATTGCACTTCCTCAGCTTGCACATATTGACAGCCAATTACTTGACTTTTGAGCTCTTTGCCATAGTAGAACTCTGCTTTCAGAATGGAGAGAGCTGTGTCCCAAATATTTGGGGTTTGTGTAGTTGCCAGAGTTATGAGAAGGGCACTCTCTCTACAGCCATAACAATCTCTGGCACAGTGGTGTTTCCTACCCCAGGACCACTGCCCAATACTTCGACCCAGATCCAAGCAGGTCAAAGAAGTGTTATTACCCTCTGAATGGTTGCTTGGTCCCCTTATGATCTGCAGTCCAGGAACTCTGGAGGCAGCTGCTGTGCTATGTACCTCCCAACCTGAGGGCAGGGGCCAGACCACACTCTTCCATCACCCAGTTCCAGTAGAATTCCCTACTGACCTTTTACTTTCTCTTTGGTGTTTATGGGTTGAGAAGTCTGGAAATGGCCACAGCTGCTCATGATTCACTCTGCTGAAGTCTGCTCTGGCCAGTCTGGCCTGCTGCTTGGGGCTGCCCTGAGTCTGGGCCCATGCAGCTCACATGGGACTGTGCTCTGCTCCCAGTCTGGTTTGATAGACCCTTCCTATCACCCAGCCAGGCTGTCTTCAGTTGGAGATTTTTTTTCTCTGTCACTTTGTGTGTTGCGTAGCTCTATAATTTGTTTAGAGTTATATTTTACAGGTATTGGAGGCTCCACCCCTGATAGTAAAATTTTATAAGGAAGAATTCAATGTCTAATAGAGTATAGAGTTTTAAACAAAAGACAAAGAGAATGTGTGCCAAAATAGTAAGATTTTCTGAAAAATAATTAAAAGTCAAAAATGTGGAGGAAAGAGATTTATAGATCAAAATCCCAAAGAGTGGCAAACCACATGGGAATTTGTAAAATAATAGTGGAGAGTTGAAAGTCATTGTGTGAAAGCATAATTCTGGAATTATAAATTTTCTAGGAAAAAAATCATCATAAAAATTGTAATTGCTATGCATCATGAAACCAAGGTGGGAAGTTTCCCAGAATGAGTGGAAGCAGATCATAAAGCATGGATGACAAGATTTGATAGTATGGCTGTAGGGGAAAAAAGAAGCCAAAGTTTAATTTGCCAAGAAACATTTTAGTCCAAAATAATACCAAACAACAAACTGTGGCCATAATAAAGAGAAAAACCTTTTACATTTTAAGGACAATCAATTATATCACACCATTCTCTCTTTAAAAAAAAAAAGTAGAAATCAAAGGGAAACATTATAAAAGGTCATTTGGTAAAGCAAAATTTTGGGGTAACCCAAAATATGTTATTCTACAAATTTGATTGTGTATATAAGTGATATGTATATGCACACAGATATATACTACTTTCATGTAGATATGTACTTGCATATATCATATTTATCTATACAGCTATTATATACACACTAATATATATGTGTATATATACATATATATATACACATATATATCTTTCTATCTATGCCCAACTATTGAGTTTTCTTCCGTAAGACTGAAGTGTTCCAAGAATTGTTGAAAATAAAACTGATATGACTACAATGGCAGTATCTGTGTTACCTCATTATTCATTAGGATTCTCTCTTCTACTTGAATTTTGTCCCAGTTCTCCTTAAAAGATCGAAGGATCCTTGGTGAGCACGTGTCCCTTTATTCATTTTGTATAGGAAGGTAGTAGCACAGTAGAGAGAGTTCTGGACATGGAGTTTGGAAGGACTTAATTGAAATCCAGTCTCAGAAACTTACTCTGTGACCCTGGTCAAATCATTTGATTTCTGTTCGCCTCAGTTTCCTCAACTGTAAAAAGAGGGTAATAATGACACCTCACAGGTTTTTTGTGAGGATCAAATGAGATATTTGTAAATATGCTTAGAATTAAACCTGGCACATAGTAAGTACTATATAAATGTATTTCTCCTTTCCCTTTTTTATGTCTTATCTAATATTAATGATAAGAATATTATTTGTACAAAGCTACTTTTATTAGTATATATGTGTATATAATGCAAATAAACATACACATAAACAACTATGTACAAAGAGTATTCTTCTCATCAATTTTATCAATTGATGTGGTTAAGAAAGAACATAGTGTAACCAAGAATTATAAAGTGGGTGTTAACATTTACTGCAACCCAACCACAGTGGCAGTATGCCCTTAATCAAAGTGAGAGGATTAAAAGACCTTTGACATTGAAAGGGAATGACTGACACAGGAAATATTTTTTGATTGCCTGAGAGAATCAGTCATTCTTCTTGGTTCTATCTATATAAAAACGACAAGTCATCCAGCATTTGGAAATATAGGTTCTAGAGTATTTTTTTGTATATATTTTTGTGGATTCAGACCCCTGCCCCTCTACCTAAGGGTAACATGTTAGGGAATGAAGGACTTTCTCTTCTCTTTCCTCTGGTAGTCTCAGTTGAGCTATTGAACTGCCAGGAGACAATGTACCCAGGTACTAGCAGAGGCATATACCTGAGGTTAGACATAGGATAGCTTCTAAGATCATATCCCCATGAGCCACAGAAGAAAATCTGATATAGAGAAAAAAAATACTTCCAGTCTATGAAATACCAGCCATTTTTATTCCCCTTTGTCACATGTTTATCCTATATAAGTACCTCACAAGCAATGTACTGAAATTTTGAGCCCAATCTTATTATATGTATTTATGGGAAATAGAATCCCAACAGAAATGCCTTTGCTAAAAGCTATTTAATCCTGCCTGTTGATTATTAATGGGAAGAACACCAGTGGAGGCTCAGGAAATCAAATGGAAAGAACGGATACCCACAGGACTTAGAACCTAAGGTAGCAAGTATCTGCTTGAAAAAATGGAACACTTTTCGTCTTGATTAATCTCTTTAATGTCCCAGTAATTTTAGTTGGCAGAGGCTTATTAAATATTGTGTTTGTTTTCTGAAATAAAAGGAAACTGTTTTATTCACTGAGGAAATTAAAACACCTCAGTCCTGATTTTACTTTCATCTGTTTTATGAGATGAAAATGTTTATAATCTTTCATGATTCTTTTCCATATGAATTTACAACTTAAAAAAATATAAACTTATCCTTCAGTTAAAGTTTCTTTTGTCTGATTGATGAACTAAAATAATATCCTTTATGAATGAGACTTTAATCAATGTTTGTCTTATAAGAAAAAAATATCTCCTAGTAAATACCCTGATAAACTGTACTGGACACACCTATTATTTCAATTACTGGTATTATGAGAAAGAGAAATTAAACTTTAGGTTTCATCTTACATGTTGCAAATTGGCAAAAATGAAGAGATAGAGACAGAGAGACAGAGAGACAGAGAGAGAGAGAGCTGTGTGAGGGACACAGAGAGAAAAAGGAACACAGACCCACTATCATACTGTTGGCTAAGGTATGAACTAGTCCCAGCATGCATGAAAATTTACTTAAAATTATGTATTCCCTTTGGTTTCCCTCTCCAAATTCCCACTGGATCTGACTAGTTGGGCATCTAGAATACAGCTACCTCTTTTCCCCTCTGTGATAGTAATGGCAATTAAAGATTCCCCTGTATTGCCTTGGTTTTCAAATTGATTGTATTAAAACCCAGAGTTTGTTAATCCCACCTGTGGGATGGGCTTGTTGATGTGAAAAGAAAGTCCTGAACTGGGAGGAGCTGGTGACGTAGATTTGGAGAGACACTGGAGAGAGGCGGAAGATCTTTTTTTGGTAGCTGCACCTCGTGGAGAGAGAGAGAGACTAAGAGGATTGCTGGTGGCCGCTTTGAATTGCCCTGGACTTTTGAGACCTGCCCCCTGAGCTGCCAAGGACTAAGGAGACATGGCTGTTTTGCTGGTACTTTGTCTGTCTGTTTTGATGTTATTTTGCCAGATTTGTCCACTGGTGAAAGACTGTCCTGTTGAAGAAGTCCTGGAACCTGGCATTTGGTTAAGAAGGCCTGAGACTGTCCTGCAGACAGAGAGTGAATACTGTCCACTGGTGAGGGACAGTACTGTTGTTGCAGGGGTCTGGAGACTGTCCTGCAGACAGAATGAATACTGTCCACTGGTGAGGGACAGTACTGTTGTTGCAGGGGTCTGGGAGCCTTTCTGTTGGTTCAGAAGCCCTGAAGAAGGATTTTCTTGTTGTATGTTTACAGAAATCCTGGGAGAGGGCTTTGCTAATGTGTTCAGGGGTTCTAGGACTGTTCTACAGACAGAGGATAAATTCATGAAGGGACTGGCAATGTATCTTATGGCCTTGCTAAGCCTTGTCTCTCCAGGAACTAAGATTGCTGAGAACTTGCCTCGTGTCAAGATGAAGAAAAGACCTCCATTTGGGTATTAAGTGCTGTGTTTAAACTTGATGTAACTCTGGGGTAGATTCAATTGTGATCCAGAGGTGGGGAACTTTTGACCTTTTTGTGTTCTATGGTTGAGCAAATGAATGTATTTTACTTATGTTTGGAAACTAATCTCCATTTGAGAAGAGGGGCTTTGTGGTGGACTTAATTAAGATATAGCCTAGGCGTGGAGAAGTATTTAGAACAGAGACTTTGTAATTGATTGAATGATTGGAAGGTCCTGGGATGGGGTAGTCCTTGGAGATTATTTAATCATACTTAGTAAATACTGTATTTTGAATGATGTCATGTTTTGATCTTCTCTGTTCTTGGTTTGTCACTGAATAAAATAGAGAGCACCTATGCTGGTATTTTGAACCTGGGAAGTTGCCTTTGCTTGGTATTACATTACATTATGGCGTAGTCGGCAGGATTACAAAGCATAGTGCCTCTATTTGTTCCAGGATCCATGGCCATTTAGATTGAGATTGTAAGGCCAAGGATCCTGGAGGGGTGGAAGGCCCTCTCCCATAATGTAATATGTAATACCAAGCAAAGGCAACTTCCCAGGTTCAAAATTTTTTCAGAATTTTTTCACATCCAATTTATAACCTTGATTAATTAATTAGAGGTATTCAAGACTTGTTAACAAACAAGTTTATATCTTTGATTGATGGATTCAATGAAGAAGTTTTCTGTACCTTAGTTGAGAGGGAAAGGTTTTGAACACTCCTGAAAATATACACAAGAAAAGTGACTAAATCCCCAATACACCTATCCCACCACTGGATACATAACACAGGGAGATCAAAGACAGAAAGGAGGGTCAAATGCATAAACAAATATTAATAGAACTATTTATAGTATTAAAGACATAAAAATAAAATGGGTACCCATCAATAGGAGGAAAAACTGAAAAAAAAAGTTGCATGCAAATATAATGGAAACATCTTCTTTGTAGTAAGAAACAATAATAGGTGGCACAGTGGCTGTACCACTGGCCTTAGAGTAAAGGAAGACCTGAGTTCAAATGTGACTTTAAAGATTTCCAAACTGTATTATCCTGGGCAAGTAACTTAATCTCTATCTCATTTTCTCCCTGTGTAGAATGGAGATAATTAATAATAACACCCACTTCTCAGGGTTATTATTAGGATCAAATGAGGTAATAAAGGTAAAATATCTTGCTAACCATAAATAACTATAAAAATTCTAGTTATTATTATTTTTAATATGAGTTTTTTAAAGAAGGGAATTAATGATCTTTACAAATTGATAGAGAGTAAAAAATCACAACCAAAAGAACAATATACATCATTTGAATGAAACAACACAAATGGAAAGATTACTAAAAGGAATTCAATGAAATTCAGCAGCACAGTGTTTGATAAACCCAAGAATATAAATTACTAGGTGAAAGATTCCCTTTTTGAAAGAATTGCTGGAAAATTGGAAAACAATTTGGTAGAAGTTAGATTTGAAGAATTTTTTTAAAAAACAAAATAATACAAACAAACAATAAAACAAAACAATGATGGTCCAGGAGAAAGAATGATGAAACTCACCTCTCTCTTCTCAGGAAAGAGGTGGAGGACTATTAAGGCAGAATGCTGTATATAGAGTCAGATATGGTCATTGTATTGGCTGTTTTTGATTAACTGCTTGTCCCCGTTACTAGGGAGGTCTAATGTGGTTGGTTGGAAGAGGATTTGTTTTCCCAGAAATGAGTTTATGTGATTTAAAAAATATCAAAATATTAATGATACATTTTTTAAAATAGAGAAAAACAGAGAGAGAGAGAGAGAGAGAGAGAGAGAGAGAGAGAGAGAGAGAGAGTGTGTTTGTAAATATAGGTTTTTCTTTCCTTTTATTTTTCCTTTGTACACACTGTCTGGTTTTGCATAGCAGCTACTGACAGTCACTCATAATCTATGATTCCAAGAATTTAAAAAGCATGGACTTCACCACAGTCACATATGTGCCTTGAACAACAAATCAAGGCACGTAGGGTCCTCTTCGACATTTGCCAAAAAGCTTTCCCAAGAGTAAGAAGGCTCTTTTCACTTAAAAAGTAACAGCCCAGGGGCTAGTTCAGTATATCAGTGTGTGAGCATCAGAAAATGAACTGTATTAGTTCAGCACCAGCAGGCAATGTCTCCATTCTATGTCTTTGGGGGACCAGTTACTCTTTGACTTGCCTCTTAGAATGCCCATGGCACTTTGAATTAAAAGTCTAGGCATGTCATTGGTGAGGGTATAAAAGTTGTGATGACAAGGTTCATTTAAGGTGGAGGTGTAAAACCAGGAATATGTAGACAGCTCCTGCTATTTAGAACAATTAACTTTCTGTTTATAACTCTCAGCAGGAAAGTAAAAGAGCCAATTTCCTGATTACCTTTATTTAACCAGTCTGCACATTATTCAATGTGCAGTTAATAAAACATAATACTGGGAATTAATTAGTATAAGAGTTTCTCTATCTGTGTATTCAATACTTAGTGCTTCTTGTCAGCCTGATATTCTCTTATCTAGAGCTTGCAGAGCGGGTACAATCTACTTAGGGGAGATTCCAGTGTCAACAGAAAGCAACTACTCCAGAATTTTCTAACTCTGAAAAATGATATTTTATCCTGTCTCTTCTGAGAGCTGTTCCCCTAATCCCTAGAATTCACTGCCTCTTCACCGTCTCCTCTAGGAATCTGATTTTCTTCAAATTTCAGCCCTAGTAACACCTTCTACATGACACCTTTCCTGAACCCCAACTACTAAAACCTCTTCTCCACACAGTTATCCACATCCCCACAAACTATATTGCATTTGCTTTTGATATAATTTGGATCTACTTCTATACATACAAGGGTGTCTAGGTGGCATAAGACATAGAGTACCCAGCCTGAAGTCAGGAAGACCTGAGTTCAAATCTGGCCTCAGATATTTACCAGCTCTGTGATCCTGGGCAAGTCACTTAACTCTGTCTCAGTTTCTCTATCTGTAAAATGAGCTAGAGAACGAAATGGCAAATTACTGCAGTATCTGTGCCAAGAAAAATCCGAATGGGGTCACAAAGAATTGGACACAACTGAAATAGCTGAACTACAATAATAACATATGGGTATGTGTTGTTCCTCCAGATACATAAGTACATTGAGGGCAAGAAGTGTCATGTTTCTGCCACTGTATCCTCAGTTGTTAGCACATTACAAGCCTATAGCAAATATTTAATACATTCTTGTTGATTGGATAAAAGCTATCTTTGCCCACCAGTTTATATTCTAAAGGGGGAAATGACATGCACATATATAGGTATAAAAGGTACATCCAAAAGTTGATACAAGTTAATATATCCAAAGTGACCTTAATGGGAAAGGCCTAATGATAATACGATGCTTATGTTGAAGATTTAAAAAGAACTAGGAATCCAAGAAATAAAGGTGAGGTGGAAGAACATCTCAGATCTGGAGAACAGCCAGTCCAAAGGAAATGAGTTGATGGAGGGGAATAATATATTAAAATGTTGGAAAAGAAGAAAGGGTTCAAGATGTAAAGATCTATAAATAACAAATAGATTTTATATTTGATATTGGGCATAATAGAAGCCATTGAAATATATTAAGTAGGGAAGTCACATGGTCAGATAGTGACATGGCTATACTCTGAATTAGAGTAGATAGAGATCTGAGGCAGAGAGATCAATTAGGATGCTATCACAATAGTTCAGACAAGAAGTGATGAGGTTCTAAATAAGCATTATGGCTGTGTGAGTGGAGAGAAGGGGAATACTGAGGAGATGTTCTATGGAAAGAAATGGCAGGATTTGGCAACGGTTGGATATGGGTGATGAAATAGAATAAAGAGTTGTGGATGAAACTGAGGTTTTGAATCTTTGTGACTAGAAAAACAGTAGTACTCTCAACAGAAATAGATAATTTGAAAGAGGAGGGGGTTTAGGGGAATAGATAATAAAGTCTGTTTTGTACATGTTGAATTTAAGCAATCTAAACAGATTTGTTTGGAAAGGGTCCTAGGGAGACCCTGACTTGTTCATATTTAAACTATCAGATATTTTTACAAGTAATCAAATTGAATGAGTGAGAAATCAAAAGTAATAAAGCAATGTGCTCCTTCATCCAAGTTAGGACTACAGGAAAAAAAGAGCATTGAGAGAGGGTCCTACCAAGAGAGCAAATGAAAGCTCAAGTTAAGAGACCTGATGCTAATCTAAGGAATCTCCAGGCAGACCAGAAGTCCTCAATAATCTAAGAAAACTCAAGGATGGCTACGGTGGCTACAGCATTGTGGGGGTTAGAGAGTTGAGATTTTCAGAGCCATAAATCCAGAAATGCTGAATGTAGGTAGAAGATAGCAGTAAGAACTCCAAAAATCTGGGGCAGAACCAAAAGGGTTTGGTCTATTCAATAGTTTAAAATTGAAGTGGAGTCTGGCAGAAAGGCTTAACCCAGCAATACAGGCTGAATATAAGACCAAAGTAAAGCAAACACCCAATATAATAAAGAAATAAGGTGGGTTAAGAGATTCTCAGGAACAAAACCTAGATGAAGAGAACAAATCCAAAACAACTACAGATAGAGACTCAGAGGAGAGAAAGAAAATATTTTGGTCACAAAGATTACAAGACCACCTCTAAAAATGTAAGCAAGGAAAAAAATTAAATTATATTTCTGTATGGGGCAAAAAGTAAGGGTGGGGGAATGACTTATTTGCCCTACTTTTGTTTCCATGGTTAGGTTCACCAAGGCAACTGCCACGTCTTCCCTCAGGATTGCTAAAGGGTTTGGGGGTGGAGGATGGGGAAGAATGTTTTTCAAATGACCAGACTTGTATGGTACCATCCCTGTACTTCTTCCTCTCTCCTCTCTGCACCTTAATTCATCAGCAGATGATAGCATTTAGTCTTCTACATTTAATTAGCTTTTAAATGGGTACTTAACTAAGAGAGTATAAAAAGTGGTTGTTACAAAAACATTCCCCTGAAACTGGGGCCTACATTACCACAAATACATACAGAGTCTCAAGGGAAATGAGATCAAGTTTACAAAGCATTGGTGGCATTACTTGCATCTTGCTTGATCTCCCGGAAATGCTCTTGCTAGAGCCCTTAAGATGCCTGTCCTTTCTGCTGCATTCCTGGTAGAGCCTTAAAATTTCCTTTTCCCATTGCATCCAAGATGTCTCTGGCTCTCAATGCAGATATTGAAACCAGTTGTTCTTGGTACACTGCTAGAATATCTATTGGAAGTACAAAATCCCCTAGATCCTTTCAAATTTACAAGACCCTCCTTTGATCAATGTGAGGAGACCAGTGTGTAACCAAGGCTGGAGTTCTTCTTTTTACCCATAAATCATTCATTCTCTAGGATTGGCTAAATGGCTTTCACCTTAAGCAGCCAGATATGCAAATCTTGATTTAAAACTAACCCGATGGTTTTATATAAGCCCCATAGGGCATGATGAAGTCCCTCAACCAATCCAAAAGCCTTCCTGTCACATCTAATTAAACTGGCTTTGCATAGTTGATTAAATGTTTCTGGTTGATGCCCATTAGTTCATAATTCAAATTAATTGATTCAATCTAGATGTTTTCTTACCTAATAAAGATGTTTGAGCTAAGTAGGGTTGGGTGATTGAGTCAATCATTTACACATAAGTAAGCATTATATACATCTTGCATCATTGGCTGCAACACAAAAAAACAACAAAATTTTAATCAATTAATAAGTTTTGAAGAAAGATTATAATTTAAAGGGAGATTAAATAATTTAATCCTGACAAACAAATCAATCAAAGGACAAATAATGGAAATTTAGATAATTTAAAAAATGACAATGACAAGAATGAGATAGTATGTAAAATTTGGGGGATATCGCCAAAGCAGTCCTTTAGAGAAAATGTATAGAAGATGGAATAGAAACAGGACTTCCCTGAGGCTCCAGGTTATACCTCCTCTAATACACGTAAAAAATAACTCTAAATAAATTTTAGAGCTACAACTTGAAGAAAGAACAGACTAATGATGTTGGCATACAATGAAAAAAATTATCAAATGAACTCTAAAAAGAAAATAAAAAGAAAAACTAGTAGAAATAGAATTTATAACAAATAGAAAAGAGATTAGCATTGAAAGAAAAAGATATATATTTGTATTATTGTTATTATTTCAACTTCTTAGAAGTGATAGGATGGGCTCTAGGTGTAGAATGAGACTTTTTTTTCCAACATGACTAATAGTTGGATTTTTTCTAATTGATTATATTTATTTGTTATGAGGAGTGGTCCCCCTGCCTACTGGGGCTAGGGTTCATGAGAAGAAATGACAATTATATGAAAAAAGAAACAAAAGAGCATTAATAAAAGTTTTCAAAGGAACAAGGGCATAAAGAAGCCCCATGTTAGGCAGACTAGCAGAACAAGGTTGGAAATAAACTATCCAATCTGCTATAGATGTAAAAAAAAAAGTGAAAGAAAATCTGTTTCATATACCATTCTCCTTTTTATGTTCCTTGTATATAATGATCATATGATAAAATGATCATATTTCTTGATTTTTGCCAACTTAATAATCATAAAAAAAGAAAATTTTTAAAAAAGGAAATAAAATCTACCAAAAGTACTATGATAGGAATTATATTAGATGGTGGTCACAACAGTTTGATAGTATTTTTGAATCTGTTGTAGATCTATAAAGGAAAAATACATGACAAATAAACTTAGCTGCTATGCCCAGAAGCAAAACAAATAACAGCAACAAAAAAAACTGTGTGTCATACTAAATCAATATTTATTAGCATGATTACCATTATTATTTTAAGTGATATCTCTAATAGCATACCAGTTATTACTTTTGGGCAGGAAAATAAGGTATTCGCAAAAAAGTGGGCTTTTTCCTTCCCCTACCTCCTATGCATATACGGATGTATACACAACATTTTAATTATTGCATGTTATGAAATATACTGCAATCATCATTATATCACTAATTTCATTAGGAAAATCCACCAGAAAAATGCAGTTTAGTACAATAATAGGAAAGGCACTGAGTCAAGTCAGAAATCCTAGGTTCAATCACATCTTCGAAACATGCTGCTCTTAATTTCAAGTTGGTTTCCTCTATTATAAAATGGAAAGGTTAGATACATGACCTCAAGAAATTCCAGTGTTAGATCTATGAATTGCCATCTCTGAAAATAATATTTTTATTCCTGTAAACAAAGCAAAATTATTTAGGGGATTCCAGGTGGTTCAGAGAGTAAGAGCACCGGCTCCAGTGTCAGGATGACCTGGGGATCATATGTGGGCTCAGATACTTAGCATCACACCCAGAAATAACTGGCCGTGTAACCTTGAGCAAGTTACTTAACCCCGATTGCTTTTAAAAAAAAAAAAAGCCAAGTTATGGTAGGAGAGGATATAAATACATAGGACTTTGCTTTTGCTGAAAGGTTTTGAGACCTAGTTTCCACCAACTTTTCCTGGTTCTTCTATCTTTAAAACTGTTGTCTCACTATTTTTGTTGTTGTTGTTGTTGTTGTTCTTAGTGCTTTATTATTGATTCAGCTTGCATTCTTTTTGATTTTAAAAATCATTTTATTGATATATTTTTGGTTTAACTTAACCTCTATTTCTACATGCATTTCTCCCCCTTCTCTCTCTCCCAATCATCCAATAGAATGAAGATTTTAAAAATTTTATTCATTCATTCATTTATTTTTTTATCTATCTAGTTTTTTTTTTCATTTTCAACATTCACTTTTATAAGATTTAGACATTTATTCTTCCCCCTCCTTCTCCTCCTCTTTCCCCTCCCAAAGACCAAATGCAATCCAATATAGACTATAAATGTACAATCATATTAAACATATTTCCACATTAATCATATTGTGAAAAAAAGAGTCAGGGCTCTCCCCGCCTCACTTCCCTCCCCCCCCCCCCCTTATAGACCGGAAGTCCGGACTGTAATTCTCTTTCCCGTCTCTCAAGATGGCGGACAAAAAGTCACCCAAGGAAAAGAAGGTCAAAAAGGAAAAAAAAGAGAACAAAAAGGAAGATGTAGCTGAAAAGGTCAAAAAGCCTCGAAAGCATTGCAGTCGGAACCCAGTCCTGGCCCGAGGGATTGGTAGATACTCCAGGTCTGCAATGTATTCCCAGAGAGCCATGTACAAGCCGAAATACGCTGCCCCAAAAACCCGGATTGAAAGGAAGAAGAAAGAAAAAGTGCCTGCTACTATCTCAAAGCCTGTTGGTGGCGATAAGAATGGAGGAACTCGAGTGGTAAAGATTCGCAAAATGCCTAGGTATTACCCTACTGAGGATGTGCCTAGAAAGCTGCTCAGTCATGGCAAAAAGCCCTTTAGCCAGCATGTGAGGAGACTCCGAGCTAGCATCAAGCCAGGTACCGTTCTGATCATGCTCACTGGCCGCCACAGGGGCAAGCGAGTGGTTTTCCTGAAGCAGCTGGCTACTGGCTTGCTACTGGTGACTGGACCTCTGACCATCAACCGTGTTCCTCTGAGAAGGACCCATCAGAAATTTGTTATTGCTACTTCTAACCTTTCAGGAGTGAAAATTCCAAATCATCTTACTGATGCTTACTTCAAGAAGAAGAGGCTCCGTAAACCTAGACACCAAGAAGGAGAGATTTTTGACACAGAAAAAGAGAAATACGAGATTACAGAGCAGCGCAAGGCTGATCAGAAAACAGTAGACTCTCAGATCCTACCCCAAATCAAGAAAATACCTCAGCTCCATGGCTACCTGCGTTCTGTCTTCTCTCTCTCCAGTGGAGTTTATCCTCACAAACTGGTGTTTTAAATGCCTTGCTTGCAGAGAACACTTATTAAAATATTTGCAATAGCAAAAAAAAAAAAAGAAGAAGAAAAGAAAAAAAGAGTCAGAACAAAGATGAAAAACCACAAAAAAGAAAAAAAAAGGAAAATAGTATGTTTCAGTCTCCATTCAAACTCCACAGTTCTTTCTTTGGATGTGGATAGCATTTTCCATCATGAGTCTTTTGGAGTTTGAGTTCACTGAATTGCTGAGAAGAGCTAGGTCTATCAAGGTCAGTCATCACATAATGTTGTTGTTACTGTGTTCAGTATTCTCCTGGTTCTTCTCACTTCACTCAGCATCAGTGTGTGTAAGTCTTTCCAGGTTTTACTGAAGTCTGCCTGCTCATCATTTCTTATACCACAATAGTATCTCATTATATTCACATACAACAACTTATTCAGTGAATGAAGTTTTTTTGAAAGAAAATTAGGAAAAGGAGGGAAAAAAATCAGAAAAACAGAAAAATGCTTTAAAAAAGATGTGTTCTCCAGGGCCCCATTACTACAAAGGAGTAGGAAGGGATGTCTTCTCATATCTAGAAGCTTACAGTCGATTGATTCTTAATTAAGAAGTATATCAAAATTTGTGAAAGTGAGTGACTAAGGAAAGCTCCTGTTATGAGAATGGCTCTTAGCTATGGAACTTATATAGAGATAGCACCCTATGAGCTAAATAGGTCAAGTAGTGCCAAGTTGAAGAGGAAATTTTCAAGAATAAGATTCTAACATTGGAAAGTAGTTTACATATATTCTCTCTCTCTCTCTCTCTCTCTCTCTCTCTCTCTCTCTCTCTCTCT
>NW_027187335.1:6450142-6466196 GCF_028583685.1 Petaurus breviceps papuanus | reverse complement strand
TCTCTCTCTCTCTCTCTCTCTCTCTCTCTCTCTCTCTCTCTCTCTCTCTTTCTCTGTCTCTCTCTGTCACACACACACACACACACACACAATGTTGTTTAGTAGTGTCTGACTCTTTGTGACTCCATTTGGTTTTTTCTTCTCAAAGATACTGGAATGGTTTCCCATTTCCTCTCCAGCTATTTTACAGATGACAAACTAAAGCAAACAGAGTTAAGTGAATTACCCAGGGTTACACAGCTAGTAAGTGTCTGAGGCTGGATTTGAACTCAGGAAGATGTCTCCCTGATTCTAAGCACAGTGCTTTATCCACTGCACCTTTTAGCTGCTCCCCCATTTATGTGTTTATGTGTTTATACATATATATGCATATCTACATGAATTATATGCATACTATATATACATATATTAGATATACATATATACATAATATATACACATTTATTTATCTATAATCTTTTTTTCATCATAGATTGTAAAAAGGAATCTGATTCTGTTCATTTAAAAAAAATACTTAACATGTGCCTAGTATGCTTAAAACATAAGGTTGATTCTCCCATGCTGGGCTCTTCAGAGAAGGAATTTTTCTTAGGCTTCTGAGTTATGCCAAGAAAAATATAAAACCTCCATTCCCCCAATTACCCATTACCTTCCTGACATACGCACCTCTGGCAAAATGGTCATATGGACCATAAGCTTCTCATGGGCAGGTATTTTTTTGTTTTTTAGCTTTGGGTCTTTATTGCCTTGTGCTCACTTAGGTACTTAATTAATATATGTTGAAATGAATTAAATGTACATGATAAATGTGCCATAAGGATTGATCTTTCTTTGGGTCATTAATAAAGTGAAAGAACTGCTCTCAATATCTCTTTTTTTAAGAATGTAAGTCTACATTTGTGAAATTTGATATTCTGAGGAATATATGTTCAGAAAGAGGAGAGGATATTCAAGATGGCTTTTGTGTTGCCAAAATCTGCATTAACATTTTATGCAACCCTTCCCTAGAGCAGGGAACTTGCAAAATGCCATACTGACTCTGAATTATACATGACAGTTCTATACTCTCCCCATTTTTACATTCAGTCTTTAAGCATATTTATAGCAGGATTCCCATAAGCTCATTATCACATAAATACATTAAAAGGAGGATGCAGTGTCCCTTCAGGGAAGGGAGGGGGGAAGGAAACACCAACAATCAAAGAAGCCTCAAGGAAGACTACATTTAAATGTATAAACATGTGTCTAAAATTCTCCAGCTGAGATTCAGTATCAAAAGTTGAAACCATTCTGGGAAAAAGGCTTCAGATTTCCCCAAACCTCTAGCATGCATTGCCCTGAGACACTGTGAATTAAATTTCAGAAACCTGGGGTGAAAATATAAAGGTTAATAATTGGGAACATCAAACAGAAAAGCAGGCCCTAATCCTCGGAGAAAGAACCAAACAATCTCAAAACAAGAAGTTACAGTAAACACAGACCACCTTTGGTCATGATTGTCCATGAAATTGACAGAGTAGTGAACTGTTTTCAGGAACTGACTTTCCTCAAATTCTTCTTTAGCAATGATCTCAACACAACCAACTGTTTTCCCCAGTGCTGAAAACCCTAAGAGAACATCATGGTGTACCTTCCTCTCTGAGGTAGACTGTGTTGGATGGCATGTGTCCAATTCTCAGATCTATTTGTGTGACATTTCCCCCAAGCATTAATCTTCAGAAAACAAATGTGAAGATAACCTGCTGATGTATGGAGAAAAAAGCCTCTCTGGGAGTCACAGAGTTTCTCCTGATTAGCACTGAATCAAACCCCTGTGGATAAAAGGACAAGGTCATCATACTTATTCTTGTCCACAAGTACTCTTTTTTCCTAATGTATAGTTAATGATAGTGCTCAGAAGCCCAAAGGTGTTTATTCTTTGAGGTTATCCTGGAACCTCTGTCTCTGTCTCAGTTAGAGGGATGATGTCTCTTACCCCTTAGCTCCAAACACAAACACACACACACAGGCACACACTCACATGCACATACACACACACACGCACACACTCATGCACCCACTTGCCCACATGCACACATACACGAACACACATTCTTATCTGACAGTGTCAGGCAGGATCAGAATTAGAACCATAGAAGGTTATAGTGGGAAGAAACACATATTAGTCAACACAAAATCACAAAATTTCAAAGTTAGAGTAGACTTCAGAGGTCATCTTATCTAAACTGTTATCTAAATAGAAATCCCTCTTACATTATCTTTAACAAGTGTTGATCTAGCTTCTACCCAAATTTTCCTAGTGATGGCAAGGTCATTACCTCCAGAGGTAGCTTATTTTATTGTGTGATAGCTATCACTGTTTATGCTATCAATACCTACCTTGAGACTCAGAATGATGGAGCAGACAGAAAACCTTTACTCTGTGGTATACACTAGCTGTGAAACCATAGGCATACCACTTAGGCCATTAGCATCTCCCAAAACTCTATAAGAATATAAATTACTGAGTCGATTTGGTGTTCAATAGTGTCCAACCCCTCATTACCCATGGACCATATTGTCCATGGGGTTTTCTTGGCAAAGATACTGGAATGGCTTGCAATTTCATTCTCCACTGCATTAAGACAAACAGAGTTTAAGTGCCTTGCCTAAGGCCACACAGCTAGTAAATGTCTGATGCCAGATTTGAACACAGGTTTTCCTGACTCCAGTCTCAGTGCTTTGTCCACTGAATCATCTAACTGCCTCACAGAGAAGGCTACAAGACACATATTAATGGAAATAAAGGAAATATCAGTAGAGCCAACTGAAATGTCTAAATGGAAATCATCCAGTTTGTGGGCCATGTGTAACTGATTTTCAATCTAAAGGCAACTCTGCCATCTGTGAAATACTTGTATCTTCAATAAATCAATAAACATCAATTTGCTTGTCAGAACAGCTAAGTGGTACAGTGGATAGAGTGCCAGGCCTGGAGTTAGAAAGACCTAAGTTCAAATTTGCCCTCAGACACTTAGTAGCTGTGTGACTCTGGACAAGTCACTTATCCATGTTTGCCTCAGTTTGCTTATCTGTAAAATGAACTAGAGAAGGAAATGGCAAACCACTCCAGTATCTTTGCCAAGAAAATTAAAAATGGGGGCTTAAAGAGTTGGCCAAGATCGAAAGGTCTAAACAACAAATGTGCTAAGGGCTGTGCTAGGACCCCTAGGTGTCCTAGTAAATAAAGAACCGAACCTGTAATCAGAAAGGACTTGAGTTAGAATTCTGTCTCAGACACTTACTAGTTCTATGACTCCATTTTCCATCAGAATCTAGGCAGAATATAATACTTCCCCCAGATAAGTTGATCAGCTGGAATCTCATCACCATGCAGAATGATTCAGTTTTTGATAATCATTACCTTCTCAACTCCCTCAGTTGCTTCTCTCTCATGTGAGTAGAGGACTGACTGGAAGGAAGAGCAATAGACTTCTCCCTATGCCTTCTTTTATACAGGATTCAGAACTTTGCAGATAAATCTCTGTGTTTTAATTAGCAACTCTGCTTGGTTTCTACTCTACAGAATATAATACCACCACACCAGGTACTCCCTGGTGGTCTTTTGCATCTCTCCCAGCTATTTTTTTTTTTACCTTTGTGTGTTGAATCCTCTCCCCTCCTTTAGATTGTAAACTCCTTGCAGGCAAAGATTGTCTTTCTCTTTCTCATTTGTAAACCCAGCACTTAAGACAGTGCCAGATACATGCTTAATAAATTTTTACTGAATTTAGTTGGCAAGTCACTAACTTCTGTCTACCTCAGTTACCTCATCTGTAAAATGGGGATTATGATAGCTCCTAGCTCCCAAGATTTTTGTGAGGATGAAAAGGAACAATATTTGTGCAAACCTTAAAGTACTATATGAATGCCAGCTTTATAGTTATTATTAATATTATTATGTTGAGGGTAGAGGATTCAAATAAAAAAGGAAAAAGTATTCCCCCCTCCCCCTTTAAGGAGATTATATTCTACTATGTAGAAGTAACACATTCTTAGCTAAGTACTTACATAAGGTTGTATACAAAATAATACAACCTGACAATAGGAAGGAAATGGTACTTAAGCAAAGCCTTGAATGACACTTAAGATTACAAGATATAGAAGTAAGGAGGATGACCATTATAGGCTTGGGGGGGGCAGTCTGTGCAAAAACACAATTGGGGGATACAAAATATCATGTATAAACATCAGCAAGTAGATAATTGACTTGTGTATAGAATGTATGAATGGGAGAAAACATAATCAGATTAGAAAGATAAACACATTCATTGTGAAGGATTTCAAATGCCAAATAGGAGTTTGTGTTTTAATAAAAAGGCAATGGATAGCCATCAAAGACTCTTGAGCAAAGGAGTGACAAAGATAGAATTGTACTTTGGTTGCGTCACATCTTTACTGACAACAAATAGAGGAGGGGAGAGATTGTAAGCAGAGTAAATGATTTGGAGATTAAGAGGTGATGAGAACCTAACTGGTGGTTCTAATGTGAGTAGAGAGAAGTGGAAAAATTGTAAGAGATGCAGAAAAATGGATTTGGTGTTATTTTGCAATTAATTTGATATGGGGAATATGAATGAAGAGTTGAGTGTGAATCCTAGGTTTTGAATGTATGAGTTTGACCCTTGAATTCCAGGTCCTGTTGATAAAATTAAACTGAGATTTAAATGATGCAAAATAACTCTCACTGAATTTGTCTTAAGGAGAGAATAACATACACACTCAATTGGGTATCTTACTCTACAGGAAAGTAGGGGGGAAGGAGATTAAGAGGGGGAATGATAGAAGGGAGGGCAGATTGGGGAAGAGGGTAGTTAGAAGCACACACTTTTGAAAATGGATAGGGGTAAAGGAGAAAATAGATTAAGTGGGGGGTGTGGGGTGAGATGGAGGAAAATAGTTAGTTGTTCACAATACAACTACTAAGTTGTATTGGGACAGAATCCCAATAGTTCAGAAGGAATTCTGATCTTATCCAAGACCAGGAAACCCCGCAATGGGTCTGGAAAGAATTCAGTTCAGCCTTACTTGGAGTTAGAGTTGAGAAAGTTTATTGTTAAGCTTCTATGAGAAGTGGGCAAGAGGCCTTAGGGGACCTGCCAGTGAGAGGGGTATGTGTTTTACCTTTAAAAGGGGAGGGCTGCCATTGTCAGGGCTGACCTGATGGAAGGGACCTCAGTGCATAGATAGTTTAGATAAGATTTGGGCCAGGCCAGAGGAGACATGAGGGATTAAGAAAGAACAAAGGAGTCCCAAGGTATTGCCTAGGCCTAGTGCAGATAGGGGGAAGGCTCAGAGTCCGAGGTTGGGAAAGGAATTTTACAGATAACAATTTTACAATACAAATTGCAGTTACAATTTCACAGACTGGTTTCACAAGTTGGTTTCACAAATTGACCTAGACCCCAGGTACCCCATCATAACTACACATGTACAACCTATATTGAATTGCTTGTTTTCCCAATTGGGGTGAGTGAGGAGGGAAAGAATCTGGAAATCAAAGTTTTAAAAACAAATGTAAAAAAAAAAAAATGTTTTTTTTACATGCAACTGAGAAATAAGATATACAGGCACTGGGGTATAGAAATTCATTTTGCCCTACTAGAAAGTTTGGGAGGGTGATGGGGGAGGATATAAGAGAATGCAGGGGTAAGGGGTTTTCAGTAAGCTTGTTATCTTGGAGTGGGGGTTGGGGAAACATGAGGAGAAAATTTATAACTCAAAATATTGTGGAAACGAATGTTGAAAATTAAAAGTAAATAAATACAGTGGAAAAAAGAAAAAATGCAAAATGTGCCATGTCTAAAAATCAATCCACATTTGAACCACCTGCTTATGATTTGGAAGTTTGGCTACACTGCAGGTAGATAATGGAATTCTACTGTTCTAAAAATATGGATAGAGAATTGGATGGGGCATGGATGAAGCATGAACTTAGAATAAGAAAGATCTGAGTTCAAAGCCTGACTCATATACTTATTAACTATAAAACCTTGAGCAAATCATTTAATGAGACACAGCATAGTGGAGGAGATAAAGAAGTAGACCTGGTAAGAAAGACAGTTCTATACTGCTTCAGACAGTAGATGTGTAACACTGAGGAAAGTGTTTGTCTCAATTTCATTATAAATAAATTGATCAAGTTGGACTTGATATCCTCTGAGGTCCTTTAGAGATTTCGATTTATGATCTTATGACTCTCTTCATATTGTTAATAGCCATTAACTTGACTGAATTGTCTCTACTTTCCAAGAAAAGCCTACTTTACTTTATATGGTAGCTTTTGTTGGTGGGGGAAACCCTCACCCCTTCTCCAGATTTTTCAAAACTTCAAGAATCTTTTTTTTTTTTGTCTAGGTGGGCACTGCACACTCAGATCACAATACCCTGTACATATACAAATTTCAGCTATTCTAGGATTTGCTTCTTAGTAGTGATTAAAGCTAAAAACAATTTATTTCCTTCCAGCCAACACTGCTAAAAGCCTCTTTGAATTTAGTTAGGCAGTCCTCAAATGGCAGGAAGAGCACTAATGGACCTCTGATTACAGCCTTTTGAACTTTGTAGGACTGACTTGAAAGAACTGGTACTTCTTTGAGCTTCAGTCCCTTAGGGAAATATATGGAAATCCTCATATGTTGATGAGATGATAGAGAACTTTAATGCCCCCAAGTATCTTCCCTAATTCCAATCATTAATTATTTGTTTAGAAAGGATGTCTACAGCAAATGTATTACTACCACAACCCCCCATACAAATGAGTCCATCACATTAGTAAGGAAAGCACATGTCCACTGGCAAATAAGGAGAGGTGGGATGAACAGCTTGAAACAAGAAGGAAAGGGTGGAGAACATGAAGAATAAGCCTAGTTATGATATCAAAGGAAGTTAGTTGGGAGCTTGGCTATGAACCCAAAGACTAGTGTGATGAAATTGGGCATCTTTATAAATTTCCTCATTGCTCTTTTGGAATTGGTGCCAAGTCAAAAGAGGGGAATATAAAAAGGAAATGAATATAAAAAGTCACAGCCAATCAACTGGGCTGACTACAATTTTGCCTGGGGTTCACTCTAAACTATCTTACTCACATAGGATTCAGGAGACTTTAATATTAAGATTCAATAAATTAGCTTAGTTTTGTGTTGTTTTTTGCTTCCTCTGGCAGAGAGAAACGAGAGATTCTTAAGGTAAACTCAACATTTTAAAAAATTTTTTGTTTTGTTTTGTTTTTGTTTGTTTTTCCTTTTAAACATTATAATAGACCTTATACTATTGGACCATGATTAGGAAGAAAAAAAAATTATTCCTTTGAGGAACATTTCATTCATTCATTTCATTCAAACCCTCCCTCTCCCCTACCCCCAACAGCTCTTTTTCCATCTTGCTGCACCATTTTGGGCTTTGTCACACCCCTGGAAACTCATCATACTGCAAAATCACATCCACCTTGTAACTCATACCTCATCAGTACCCTTTGACCCTGGGGCCCTTCCTTCCTTCTGATTGGAGAGGATGGAAGGTGTATAGTGGAGAATTCCTTTTAGAACATCCGTTTAAGGAAATTCCCAGGATGTCCTGATCTTTATTTCCCACCAGGCTGTGCTCCTTTGTACTCCTCTGGAGTGCCCCTTCCCCTTTCCAGGGAGCCTCTCTCCTTTCTACATTTTCAGTTTCATTTTATTTTTTTTTCTTCCCTCATTAGGTTATAAATTTCTTGTGGGCGGGGAAAGATTTGTCTTTATATCCCAAGTGCATAGCACAGTCTCTGGCACATAGATGATGTTTAATAAATGCTTATTAACTAGCTAAAATGAGTAAATGTAACCTAAAATTCTGACAGGAAGTCATTTATGCATTCCATCCATGTGTAGCTTTTGAATATGTGGGAGGTACTACTATCTGACTGGAAGATGTCTTCAGACACAGCCCCTCTATCCACATAAAGAAGTTTAGACTGGGATAAAAGTAAACATTTATTGGTTTCCTATGCAGACAAGGGGGTGAAAGTGTTTCTGGTCCAGAACAAAAGCATTAAGGAAGTCACTTAACCCTGTTTTCCTCAGTTCTACATTTGCAAATGTGCTGGAGAAGGAGAAAGCAAATCACTACAATACCCTCACCTAGAAAAACCCAAATGGGTTCATGAAGAGTTGGACACATTTGAAGATTGACTGAACAACTACAATGGATGGATTATTCTATAGGTTTCCATTTTCTTTTGAATAAATGTGTCCCATCAAATTATACCTTTCTTTGTTCCCTGAAGATAAAGTGCAGACATATAGAAGGGGGAAAAAAATGTTGGTAGTCCAGGTTAGAATGAATCTACTCTAATCTTACTTTCTTAATTCTTGCTTTAGGACATACATTTTCTTCTATACAGATATTTCACTATCAAGTGTAGCATTCCCCTGAGGTATTCTCTCCTCCCCATTTTGCACTAATAGGTTGTTTTCCCAAGGAAACAGCTATCTCTGGTTACATATACTCTGTGGGTCCACACTTCAAAAACTGTAGCTAATGAACATCCAATAGTAAGCTAACCTTTAATAGTTAGCTAATAAACACCATTAGCTCAAAATAAAGACATTTGCTGGCACGATATAAGAACAATAACAACCCATTTGCATGGGAACATATTCCCAAATATATATGGTTATATTCCTTTATGTGTGTGTATATGTGTATAGTGTGTATACACTATACACACACAGAGACACATACATATATATATATATATATATATATATATATATATATTCAAGAAGAAAAATGAACATTTAGACTATACTAATAGAGAAGCACACAATTAAGGAATACAAAAGGCCAAGGTAACTCATACCTCCAGCAGAGTTGGGACATAATGTCCTTTCCTGTCTCATGTTGTCTTCATGCTGCAAACTTGAGTACAATATCTCTACTAGACAGGTCACTCAGCTATGCTCCCTGGGTTCACTAATTTCTACACTCTAGCACCAAACATCTAGGACTTGCTCTCTTCTTAGTTACCAAAGGTCATACTCTTCAGAGCTATATCCTGAGTTATTTCAATTGACTTGCTCACTGTTGATTGAGATTTCTCTTTATTCATGTAAAATGCCATAATTTATGAGGACTGAATGGGGATGAAAGGAAAATTCTTCTCTCAAAGGGGAATAGAATAATTTTTTTTTCTAAAATCTGTCTCCTTCTTCCATAGCTGGTTTCCTTTTCTGCTGCCAGGAGACACAGTTCTCAGAATTGCCTCCTATAAATATTCCTAGGGAGATTATCTTATTTTTTGATCACAAGGGAATATGTTTAATCCATGTCCAGGCAATGGGTAACTACCCTATAATTTCATTATTTTATTCTGAGAATTTTATTCACTTTTTGTAAAGGGATAACAGAGAATAAACCCTTATTTCTGTTTTGTTAAAAAAATTTAACACCTTCTTTGTTTTTTCTACACTTTACTTTCTGAGATTATCATTTGAGCTAAGAGTGAATCAATTAATCAGAAATGTACTGATCAACTCTACTAACCCACCCTCCCCCAACAATAGCAGAAATAGAATGGATCAATGGGCAAGGAGCTCAATTGGCTCTCAGAAGACAGTCATCTTGATGATCTCAGAGATCTCTTATATGATCCTATGATGCTTATTTCAGCAGGTCAGTTCACATAATTTCTAATTATGTGTACATAGAGATCTAATATGCCATATAGTCAAATCCTCATAATTTTACAGATAAGGAACCAGGTCCAGAAAAGTTAAATGATATACCTGAAGTTATAAAATCATTACATTTCAGGGGCAAGATTTGAACCCAGGTCCTCTGACACTAAACCTAGAGTTAATTTTCATAATAGGATCCTGTACATAGATAGACAGACAGACAGACAGACAGACAGACAGACAGACAGACAGATAGATAGATAGATAGATAGATAGATAGATAGATAGATAGATAGATAGATTAAACATTTATTAAGTGCTTAATATGGCTTTAGTACTTTGCTAAGTGTTTGGAATGCAAATACAAACAAAAAAGGAAGATAGTTCCTGAACTTAAACAGCTTACATTTTAATGGGGGAAGACACAAGATAAAAGGCAGCCAAAAAGGGACCAGAGGAGTGACAGAGATAAAATGGAGAGATAGTCCATGTAGTCAACCAGGTAGTTCTTAGTTGAAATGGGTTTGAAGAGAACATGAGGGTGCTTCTCAAACAGAGATTCTGAAGAAACTAACCAATAGGAGGAGTAAATCAAAAGATAGAATCATTGCTTACCCCTTCTAGGACTGTATTGCAAAGAGATCATTAAAATAGTTAAAGAACCCACATGTAAAAAAATAATTGCAACAGCTCTTTTTGTGGTAGCCAAAAATTGAAAATTGAGGGGATGTCCATCAACTGGGGAATGGCTAAACAAGCTGTGGTATATGAACATAAGGGAATGCAACCATGCTATAAGAAATGCTGAGGAAGGTGGAGCCAAGATGGGGAGTAGAAACACAAACGTGGTTTGAGCTCTTGCTCCAATCACTTCCAATAAATGTAAAAAATGGCTCTAAACAAATTTTAGAGCTAAACAAATTTTAGAACCCACAGAGACAGAGAGAAATAAATCTCCCACTGAAGGAAGCCTGGCAGGTTGACAGGAAAGTTCTATCACAGCACACTGGGGATCTGAGCACAATCTCACTTGAGCATTGGTTCCAGCCCCAGGGTGGCCCAGAACAGCAGTCATGAGAGCAGACTTCAGGAGAGTGAAGCACCAGCAGCTGTGGTGGAACCAGACTTCTCAACCCATGAAAACCAAAGACAAAGTAAAAGGTCAGTATGGAACTGTAATGGAAATGCAAATTTAAAGAACTTCCCTGCCCCTAGGCTAAAGTGCACCTGGAGACTGGGGTGGGAGGCTTGTTTTTCAGTTGATACTTTTTGATTGGCCAGTGGGTCAATAAGGTTGTTACATTCTCTGAGCCAGGAGAAGGCTATATAAGCCCTGATGTGTAGCTTTGTTTTGGGACTCACTTTGAGAAGTATTCTGTGATTTGATCTGAATTCTGGGAAGCCATTGTTGAGAGTCCCCCGGCTTTGAAAAACCCAGAATGTGGAAACCCACATGTTGACTGGGTATGGATGTAATGGTTGGACAGTTTGGAAATCTGTCTACTTGATGTTTCTGTCTTGATAATTATGCCTGTATACTTTGAGGTTCGGGGTGCTGACCTTTTCTCCTGAACAAGGTAAACGATATATGTCTGACTGATTAAAGTAAGCTTGTTAACCCATTTTGAGTTGCTTTCCTTTAACAAAGAAGATCCAAGAACCTGTGGTAGCTGCAAACCCTGAGGACGCTTGGGGTGCTTGCTGCTACAGGAACTCTGTTGGAACAGGGGGGAGAGAAGAGCATTGTGTGGTTCCCTGCCCCAGGGAGAGAAGTGGTGGCCACTACCTGGCTGCCTCAGGAGTTCCTGGCCTACAGATCATAGAGGGACCAAGCAACCATTCAGAGCGTAATCACTCTTGCTTTGACCTGTTTGGATCTGGATCATAGTCTTGGGTGGTGGATCGGGGGTGTGTGGAGAGTGTGCCAGAGCTTGTGGGAGCTATAGAGAAGGCATCCAACTAAAAGCTCTAGCAACTACAAAAAACCCCAGCATTTTGAGACAAAAGTCTATCCATTCTGTAAGCAGAGTTATACCGTGGCAAAGAGCTGAAAAGTTAAGTAATTGGCTGGCAATATAAGCAAGCAGAGGAAGCACAAACAGACCATACAATCCTTTTTTGGGGACAAAAAGGATCAAGGTATGGAGTGGGAGGAGTACAGCAAGGTCAAAACTCCTCCATCAAAAGCCTCCAAGAAAAATATGAATTGGTTACAGTTCCCATGAGGGAGATCAAGAAGGATTTTGAAAATCAAGTAAGAGAAGTGGAGGAAAAAATGGGAAGAGAAATGAGAATGATGCAACAAAATCATGAAAAGCAAGTCAATACCCTGCTAAAGGAGATCTAAAATTACACTGAAGAAAATAACACCTTAAAAAATAGATTAACTCAAAAAAAAAGAGGCCCAAAAAACCAGTGAGAAGCAGAATGCCTTAAAATGCCAAATTTGCCAGATGGAAAAGGAATTTAAAAACTCACTGAAGAGAATAACTCCTTCAAAATTAGATTGGAACAATCGGAAGTTATGACTTTATGAGAAATCAAGATACTATAAAACAGATCCAAACAAATGAATAAAAGGGAAGGCAATGTGAAATATCTTATTGGAAAAAACACTGCCCTAGAAAATACATCCAAGAGAGATAATTTAAAAATCATTGAGCTACCTGAAAGTCATGATCAAAAAAAGAGCCTAGACACCATATTTTAAGAAATTATCAAGCAAAATTGCCTTGATATTCTAGAAGGAGAAGGCAAAATAGAAATTGAAAAAATTCACCAATCACCTCTTGAAAAAGAACCCCAAAAGAAAACTCCTAGGAATATTATAGCCAAATTCCAGAGGTCAAGGAGAAAATACTGCAAACAGGAAGCAACAATTTGAGTAATGTGACCTAGCAGCTTCTACATTAATGGAAAAAAGGGCTTGGAATATGATATTCTGAAGGTCAAAGGAGCTAGGACTAAAACCAAGAATCACCTAGCCAGTAAAACTGAGTATAATGCTTCTGGGGAAAATATAGTCTTTTAACGAAATAGAAGATTTTCAAGCATTCTTGATGAAAAAACCAGAGCTGAACAGAAAATTTGATTTTCAAATACAAAAAGCAAGTGAAGCATGAGAAGGTAAACAGGAAAAAGAAACCATAAGGAACTTACTAAAATTGAACTATTTACATTCCTAAATGGAAAATGATAATTGTAACTCAAGACTTTTCTCAGTATGAGGATAGTTGAAGGGAATATGTATATAAATATTTATGTGAGTGTGGGCATATATATGTTCATGTATACATAGACAGAGGGAATAAGATGAATTGAATTGGAAGGGATGATATCTAAAAAATAAAATTAAGAAGTGAGAGGGGAATTAATTGGGAAAAGGAGAGATAGATTAGGGTAAATTATCTTATATAAAAGAGGCAAGAGAATGTTAGTTCGGAGGGACAGAGGAGAAAGGTGAAAGGGAACAGGACAAGCTGATTCTCATTGAATTTGGCTTAAAGAAGGAATAACTTACACATTCAATTGGGTATCTTACCCTACAGGAAAATAGGGGGGGAAGATTATAAGAAGGGGGAAAATAGAAGGGAGGGCAGATTGGGGGAGAAGGTAGTTAGAAGGAAACATTTTTGAAAAGGGATAGGGTTAAAGGAGAAAATTGAATAAGTGGTGGGTGGTATAGGATGGAGGGAAATATAGTTAGTCTTTTACAATATAACTACTATGGAAATGATTTGGGTAACTACCAATGTACAACCTATATTGAATTGCTTATCTTCCTAGTCGTGGCGGGCGAGGAGAGAAAGAAAAAAATCTGGAACTCAAAATTTTGAAAACAAATGTTTAAAAAAAATGTTTGTTTTTTTTTTTGTGCAGCTGGGAAATAAGGTATACAGGCACTGGGTATAAAAATCCATTTTGCCCTTCTAGAAAGTTTGGGGGTTGATGGGGGAGGATATAAGAGAGAACAGATTGGGTGAAGGGGTTTTCAGTAGGCTTGGTTTTTGGGGTGGGTAAGAGGGGAAAGGCGAGGAGAAAAATTGTGACTCAAAATCTTGTGGAAATGAATGTTGAAAACTAAACTAATTAATAAATATTTAAAAAAAAAAAGAAATGATGAGCAGGCAGACTTCAGAAAAACCTGGAACGACTTACATGAACTGATGCTGAGTGAAGTGAGCAGAACCAGGAGAACATTATACACAGTAACAGCCACATTGTGTGATGACCAGCTTTGATAGATTTACCTCTTCTCACCAATGCAAGGATCCAATACAACTCCAAAAAATTCATATTGGAAAATGACATCCACATCCAGACAAAGAACTATGGAGTCTGAATGCAGGTCGAAGCACACTATTTGCTCTCTTTTGTTGTTGTTATTGTTTTGTTTTTCTTTCTTATGGTCCCTTCCATGAGTTATAATTCTTCTATACAACATGACTAATGTGAAAATATGTTAATAAGAATGTATATGTAGAGCCTATATTGGATTGCGTGACATCTTGGAAAGGGGGGAGGGTAAGAAGGGGGAGACAATTTTAAATTTACAGAAGTGAATGTTGCAAACTAAAAATAAATTAGTTCATCTGTCATTTAAAAAAAAGATGGAATCATTGCCATTATGAAAAGACCTTCTCCACAAATTAAGAGTAAACAATCATGACCCTTTTCCTACCTTACTAGGATGCTCTTTGTTAGTCAATGTAAATGATTCAAGACCCCTGAGAAGAATGCTCTGGAAAATCCAGGGTCTTGTAAACTATCAAGAATCTCTTGAGCTGAATTATAGCCAAACATATAATATTGATAGAATGGCAGCAAGAAAGCAAATGTTTATGTTGTATTATCCATTCCAGTTATCAAAAGATATTTTGTTTTGCTTTTCTAAAATGTCTCCTGCATTCCCAAAGTACTCAGAGCTCTTCTGTGCCTCAGTTCCATAAATAATGTGCAGCTTCAGATGTCTGTCCAAAGGAGTGTGGAAAGCAAGAGCTTTCTATCATTCTCCCAGGACTTGGAGAGAGTACATCATGGTGTAGTCACTTCAAAGTAAGAAATGCAGCCCCGATCTGCTTAGGGATAGAGGAGAAAGAACAAAGTTTGATGATATTTCTGAGCTGTGCCGGCCTGAGGATTGAGCACAGCTTGCCATGTGTCAGATGATGAGCCTACATTTACAGGCACACATGTTCTCCTATTCCCCTTTATTACTTCCCAAATAAACTGCCTCCATTACTTTTCAAAATCCTCCTTTTTTTATTTGGCTACATTGGTCCTTGGGGATACCAACTCCTGAAAACCTGAAGGCCTGTTTTCAGAGAAAATTGAGCTTCATTTTTCTTTCACCTGAGACCCTAATCAAGATTCAGCTTTTCATGATCCCCAGTGGACTAAAAATATAAATAAGGTAGGAAATGGAGATTTCATATATTCATCCAACAACCTCTGTTTGGAAGGCATGTCTGGAATATACTTGCTGTCCACCTCTGCCTCCAGGAACCCTTACATTCTTCTAAAACTTGGCTACCTGAAATACTACCTCCTATGGAAAGTCTTTCCTGTACTCTTGACAATTGTTAGTTTTCTCTCCCCACTCTGATGATTTCATATCATCAGAGTTGTTATGTGTAACATAAGTTATACATATGTGTACACATATATACATAAGTAAATAAGTTAATTAGTTACACATTTCATGTCTTCATAGAATATAAGCTCCTTGAGGAGAGGGATTTTTTTTCACCTTTGTCTTTGTTTCCCAAGTGCCTAGCACAGTACTTTGAATATAGTAAGCATATCATATAATATATTGTTCTATTTGAATAAGTACAGGGGTGGGAAATCTGTGGCCTCAAGGCCACATGTGGCCCTCTAGGTCCTCAAGTGCAGTCCTTTAACTGAATCCGAATTTCACAGAACAAATATTCTTAATAAAAGCATTTGTTCTATCAAACTTGGCCTTGGTCTGTAAAACTTGAGGCCACGTGTGGCCTTCTAGACCTTTGGGTACAGACTTTTTTGACTGAGTCCAAATTTTACAGAACGTCTTTTTATTAAGGGGATTTGTTCAGTGATGTTTGGATTCAGTCAAAGGGACATACTTGAGGACCTAGAGGGCCACATGTGGCCTTGAGGCCACAGGATCCTCACCCCTGGTAGCATATAATAAATGTCTTCCAAGTGAATTTATTAAAAATGAAACATCACATACCTGTGTGAGAGACATAGAGGTAGAGTCAGAGAGAAAGAAAGAGAAAGAAGAGAGAAGAGGGGGAATAGGAAAGAGAAATGGGATGGAGAGACAGAGAGAGAGAGAGAGAGAGAGAGAGAGAGAGAGAGAGAGAGAGAGA